>NW_008334929.1:3327756-3338748 GCF_000622305.1 Nannospalax galili | reverse complement strand
ACTAAAAACTGTTATACTAAGTGAAGTAACACAGACTCAGAAAAACAAATGAGGTATGTTCTTCATATCTGGATCCTAGCACCAAATCCTTATAAGTGAGTATGTATCCAGACATAACTACAGGAACCAAGATAATGAAAAGGAACCAGAAAGGTAAAGAAAAAGAAAGAATCTGAAAGAGAAGAACAGTGGGAACTGGTGTTAATTTGGGAGTTATGGATAAAAATGGGGTAATTTTAAGGAGAAGGGGGGAGGGAGGGTCATATAAGGAATCTTGGGGATAAAAGAAAAGAAGGAGCTCGAGAGGTGGGACTATAGGACAAGGGTATTATTAAGGGAGAAATGGGAAAAATGGGGGCACTTTAAATGGGGAAACCATGGTGGAAGAGTTAGACAATGCTAGAGATAAATAATGCCTAGCTGGTTTAAAAAAAAAAAAAAAGAAGGAACCATACTAATCGAACAACCTACTGACAAATTATACATACAACTAGCTCAAGGAATATAATATATGTCTAGGCAAGGTTTATCTGAGAACGTTTAGTCTTTGCCCAAGGTTTATCTACATAGAACATGGTAATTAAATTCTAGACTGGTGTAACTCACCTTCTTGGATGTTTAACAGTCATACTTTGAGGCCAATTCTGGTCAGAGGGACATAAAGGACAGTTTTTGCTCCTTGCCCTCCTCTGTCAACTGTATTCCAGGGGACTATGAGCATCTCTCAAAATGTCCTGTAACTGTGGTGGGTCAGCTGTCCTCTTGATTAAGGAGGCCATGGAGACCCCACCAGATGGACTTGAACCAGTGTCCAGTCTACAAAGAGGAGGGTCAACACAGAGGAAATACTTCCTCCATGCTTCCATGTGAAGCCAGAGTCGAGTAGGACCTTTGACTTATGTTCACATAGACGGAACTGGTAAAAGAAAGGAGCCAGGAGCTCCACCCAAGCCCATATGGCCCCTGAGGAACAGATCCTCAAACGTCCTTGAGAGTAAAAATAAATTGGTTTATCTGGGCCAACTGTATGGTCTTAAACACCTAAAAGGAAAGTATAACCAAAGATTAAAGGGATCAGTATAATTCTTTAAGAGTCCATGTGTATAGCTAAAGGCTACATAACAAGAAACAATGCCAGGCAGGAGATACCTTCCTTTGAGTTATTGGCCAGGGTGGCCCAAAAGACTCCCAGACAGTAACCCAGCATAGAGCTGGGAAAATGAACAGCAGATCCCAATCGTATCTAAAGGAATATTGGCAACTGATTGCTGCTAGATGAGGAAGAGCTGATTTTCCTAAAACAAGGAACTATAGATAGGCTGGCTAGACTCAGGATGGACAAGCACTGTGGAACAGCTGGGGGTGCCAACAACACAGTGGATAGTAACAGGCATGACAGTATATGGTCTCAGTGGTGGGGGCTATGGGATGGTGACATTTGGGGTGTGGGTATATATATGAATACGATTGTTTGGGATGTTCTGTATGAAATACACACAAATTAACAAAAAAGAATGAGTTGTATTTGAAGAAGAAGCATAAAAATTTGCTTCATGTAAAATAGCAGAGGTGAAAAACATTACCATTGAAATCTACCCGATGACTTTATATCCATGCTCGGGTGCCAAGGATCTCAGAAAGTAACCGACTGTGACTAGTAATAATCAGATACATACCGATTAGAGACATGTGCAAACATCTAAGCGTTAGTAGCATTAAAAAGGAGTTTTTCTGTAGGAAACAGAATATTTTAAAATGAAGTGGAGATCTTTTTCAAAGGCTAAAACCTCATTCAGTTTTATGTCTTATAGGGTTTATACTGAGTTCAGTATTGTATAACTGTATTAATTCAGTGAACCTAAAAATTTACAGCCAATTTTGAAAGAGATACATCTTTGCTTTGGAAATTTTTATTGAATATGTTAATGCTGTAATGAAATGCTTCTTCTAGTCATGTGGTATCACCTGAGTTCCCTCGGGTTCTCTTGCACTATCAAGCAAACCATATAACATATCTTTATGTGCATTTATTATTATCACGCGGGGGGAGGGGAGTAACAGCGGAATGAGTACCCAGTGCCTAGCTCCATGCCTCTGGTGGCATGGCTCAGAGCCTGCCCTATTGGGTCGTGCCACACCCATAGTCACTGCTAGCATTTGCTCATGCCTCAAGGGCCAGCAATCTCGCCCCAGGTCCATAAGTGTCCGGCCATTCTGTCCTTGAGCTGCTGCCTGCGGCTGCATGTTCCCCATACCATGGCTCGCATCTTCTGTCCCAAGATGGCTCCCAGCAGCGCCCCTCCACAGCAGGCCCTGCCCCTTGGAGGAATTAGCCAGTTGGGAGACACTCCACCCCTTTTCCCCTGCTCTTATAATCTTCCCATCCATCTTCTGCTAAGGTCCCTGAACTTTGGAGGGGGTGACAGATGTAGGGCGATCTCTCTTGTATTATTGCGAAATAGTGGCTTCTTGGGCCTCCCCATTAGTCGTCTTTAGGCATGGCCACTGATCTATCTCAGTGGTGTTTCTTCTACTATAAAGACAAATGGAAGGAAGTAGACACATTTAAACAAACATGAATGTAAATCCAAATGCCTAGAAGATATCCCAGTAGGTGTACTATATTCATTAAACAGTATACTTGTGATGGCTTCTCCACTAGGGCCTGTAGCCTTTCTCGACACAAGGTGTTGGCCTGGTCTACAGCACCAGATGTGTGTTCCACCCCTAGGAGCAGGCCTTATCCAATCAGAAATTTGTCAGTTGTACGTATGTTGGTCGAGCCATTATTGCACTTGCAGGTATTGCTTGGCGTGTCCATAGTGTGAAGCATGCAAGGTCCATTATTGAGTAGAATTATAGGGGATCCTTTCTTTGCCAACCATCTGCATCCATCCAGTGGCACTGAGTGTTTTAACTGAGTCTCAGTTCCATCTCTTCTTCTTCTCCCACGCTCACAACATGCAGTGTCTTCAGCAACATGGCCTTACCAACCTTTCTAGTGTACAACTGACATTAGTGGCAATAGCCTTGGTGAATTGGAGGACCTCTAGGATCTCTCTGACAAAGAGCTCATAGGGGGACAACCCACCCCTGGTACCGTAGATTTTCTTAACAGTGGTATAGTTTGGGAGTCTCTATCCTCATCTTACCCCACCTACATAAAACTCCCAAGAATCTTATAGCTATAGCTGGCCTTTGCTTCTTTAGGTATCTTTCAAAGAGATTTCACATCTGTAAAATACTCAAAGGAACATTAACATATATTAAATCAATCATAGACAAGGTCTCACAAAGCATGGAAAGATTTTGTCCATTCATATTAACTGTTTTCTCCATAGATCCTTGTTAGGTACCATAGCATAGGTATGAGGCATTAATTTGGTTAGTGCTTTACCATTTTTAATTATCCCTTTGGAGTCATTTCACACTTGGGGGATTTTACATGGAATCTCTTTGTATTCTTTTATTCTTGATACACTTACAGGTGTTGGCTCCAGTTGCCTGACCCTGCACTGGGCTAAGGAGGCAGGGGGCTTCTCCTGTCCCCACTGCACTTGTTGGTTCCCTGAGTCAGGCAGGCCCAGGGTCTGCTTCCTGACTGTAGCCATATCTGTCATCTTCCCATTGACCACACCAGGTTGCTGAGGGAGAACTTCATGGGAAAACCTGCTTCCACCCCTAGTATAGCCTTTATCAGAAGAGAAATGCATCTTATATAATCCTTGGGGATTCTTAACCACCCCTTGTACAGTTGTTATCCTTTGAATGTCCTTCGTAAACTGTTCTTCTGGTTTTAAAACCTTAAAACCAGAAATGCCTTAGTACCAAATTTGGTTTTCTATCAATTTTTTCTCTGAGGATTTGGGCTTGACATAAATCTTGCCACATTTGTCTTCGAGTAATCCAAGTGGACCATTTCTTTGGTCTGGTCTTTTTCATATCTCTTATAGGGCATTCTGTTATTTTACAGACACGTTTTACATGCTGGTCAGAATCATTTAAATTTGCCAAAGCTTCTCTCACTTTACAAAGATCCTGTCCCATCGAAGGGCTTAGTGAAACCATTAAAGCTCCATACCATTCTCGAGGCCCCAGTTGAATTAAGCTTTCTTTCGTATCTCTGGTGAACACAGTCTCATCTGGCCCAGTGAACTGGACATCATATATTGCTTTTCTCATACCTAGTTCTCTCAGTAATGCCTGCCCCTCCTTTATAATCCTCCAACCCCAATAAACATGTTAGTCTCCCTTGGTGACAACCATGTATCTTTAATGCCTTCAACCAGCCACCCCATTAAGGACTGCTCCCCCCTGCATTGGTCTAGGTCGAACAACCTATATCGTAAGGACAGATGGGTCGTTATATAACTCAGCTGTGAAGCTTTTCTGAAAGACGTAGACTGATGTCATTTGCTCCCATGTCCCATACTCTCCCAAGCCATGTGGCCAGGGGCTCTCTGCTTGCTTGTTTTTCCTAGTTTTAACAGTTCTAGCATGGAATATCTCCTAGCTACAGCACAGTTAGCTTTTTTTCCTTTTTACTATTATCTGTCTTTTCCTCGGAGTCCTTGGACCTTTCACAATTCAAAGTGTCCCGCCTTTTTCTCTCTCCAGCTCTGCAAGTGGATCTGCCAGTTCAGCCTTTTCAGCCTTCCCCACCTGGGGCACAGCTTTATTCATGCAAAGAGCTCTCTCTTTCTCTCTCTCTCTCTCTCTCTCTCTCTCTCTCTCTCTCTCTCTCTGTGCTCCGTTTGGGTCCAGAGCAGGTAAAAGATTTTCTAGCCTCTGGGTAACCTTTAACAAATCTTCACATACCAGCAACATATCCCCACATTCACAACATAGCTGTGGCCCATGCTTCTGCATGGCTGGCCTCTTTTTAGTTACAGATATTATGATCCATCATATAACCCATATGCCTATCCCTAACCCCAGTAAGCATAGGGGTTTCGATTGGCTTCTCTCCTGGATTTGGGACTCAGAGCCCAGCTGACCCACCACAGGGGCAGCAGGAACAGCACCGCTTTCTGAGACCCACATCCCCAAGGCTGTAGTTCCTTTATCCAGCCAGACTACACCAGTTTTGTCACTCGAGTTCCCTCAGGGGCTCTTGTGCTATCAAGAAAATCATATAACATATCTTTATGTTCATTTATTATTATCGTCGGGGGGGGAGTAACAGAAGAATGAGTACCCAGTGCCTAGTCCCATGCCTCTCGTGGCATGGCTCAGAGCCTGCCATATCAGACCCTGCCACACCCATAGTCACTGCTAGCATTTGCTCACACCTCAGGGGCCAGCGATCTTCCCAGGTCCATAAGTGTCAGGCCATTCTGTCCTTGAGCTTCTATGCAGGGCTACATGTTCCCCATACCACAGTTCATGTCTTCTATCCCAAGATGGCTCCCCTAGTCGTCCACACTCTGTGGCAGGCCCTCCCCCTTGGAGGAACTAGCCAATTGGGAGACGTGGTTATTAAATAAATAATTTTTAAAAATTTAACCATGTATCTGAAGTATATTCCTACACATTCTATATAGCTCGTAGCCAGCCTACATGAAGAATACTTGTTAAAAATCTGCAAAGTCCTTCAGCAGTTCCCTCACACCTTTGCCTTGGTGACCACGCTGGCAGTGTGTCTGGTAGCCGGAGGCCAATTGCATTACAGAATGGTGCCAAGCTGAGAAAAGCTAAGGTTTTCCTTTCGTGATCTTAAAATACTGCTTTTAAAGGGTGCGTGGGTTTTATATTTAGAAAAGGAAATTAATCATTAATGCACCAGCTCAATAGCCAAAGTTATTTATGTGTTACATGGATACATTTTCTTATTCGCATAAGGGATAGAAAAACCTCCCACTGTATTCCAAATAGTTCAAACTTAATTATTGAGCGTAATTCAAAATTCATTATTGCTAACTTATACTTTAAAGAGAGGCAAAGTACCTGATGGACTATTTTAATCTACTTTACTTTTTAAATTATATCCCACACTGCTTGAACCCGAGTCGTTGTGCTTATTCCCTCTAGAATCTGAAGCTAGGCCGTTCTGCACTTAGACTTCTCACGTACTGATAATTTCAAAAATCACGTCTCTGGGCTATTTTTCAAGTCTACAAACACAAGAGTCCTTTGGAAGTAGCAATCATCTGTGTTACATACTCTACTATTTATATTACAAAGTATAAATAGTACAAAACCAAAATATCTTGAGTAATTTATCTCTCCATATTAATTTATCCAGTTTCTTAGCTCATATTTTATTGTACTTCTTTTTAAAAAATATTTAGTTATTTTTTTTTTTTTTTTTTTTTTTGAGACAGGGTCTCCCAGCAGCCCCAGCTGGCCTGGAACTCACTATATAGATCAGACTGGCCTCCAACTTTTTTGTCTTTTTGAGACAGGGTCTCCCTGTAGCCCCAGCTGTCCTGGAACTCACTATGTAGACCAGGCTGGCCTTGAACTCACAGAGATCCGCCTGCTTCTGCCTCCCAAGTGCTGGGACTACAGGCGTGCGCCACCACGTCCGGTTCAAGTTATTATTTTTATGTGTATGAGTATGGCCTGCATGTATGTAAGTGCACCTATATCAGGCAGTGCCCACAGAGGTCAGAAGAAGGCATGGATCCTCTAGAACTGGAGATACAGATGATTGTTAGGCACCATGTGGGTGCTGGGCACTGAACCTGGGTCCTCCCAGAGTTGCAGCCAGTGCTCTTCACTGCTGAGTCATCTCTCCAGCCCCCAGTACTTCTCACAATATATTTAACTACTTTTGGTTTTCAAAATTTACATTTTCAAGCACCTCACCTTTTTACATTTTTGAATGTTTTCTTCAGTTTGTACTTCCTTTGAAATGCAATCTATGAGTTATTTCTCATTGAAGATTAAAGAGATTGTAAGGCCGTTATTGGAAGGATAAGAGACAAGACTTGAATCGCATTGCTTGGATTTATCACAGTGGTAAATCACGGTTCAGCAAAGGCTAGTTCAACAAAGCAATAGGAGATGATGCACAGGAGGGGTGAAGTGGAAGGGAAGCGTGGGAGGGAGCGGTGGGAGCAGGGAGGAATTGCGGCGCAGTGGGCGCAGCCTATGCTGGGCCTCTGACTTGGAGCACCTTGTCAAAGTTCTGTCAGGAACTTAGTTGGATTTTTATTGGTGCATTTTCATGGGTGGATGTCATATATTGACAGAGGTTATAGGTGAGTGACTCTATGGGGTGCCTACACTAGGATGTGCTGTGAGATGTCATGGTGGTGCACGGTAGAACATGCTGAACGTAAGAGGAAGAGAAGCACCTGGTACCAGCGGATGCTAACACCTGGGCAGGAAACGTGAGCTGGAAATACCATAGCTGTTTCCATCCTCTGCATTGTAGCTCATCCCTTTCTGGAGAATGAGCTGATTTTGTTATTTTTAAATCAGCTGCTGCTCCCTAGAACTCAGCGTAATCCACGTGACGTGCTCTGGCCACAAACTAGAGTGGAGCCAATCGCTGTCGTTTATGAAGCAGAGTTTAAAACTCTGAGTTCTTCAGCAGGAACTGCCATACCATCCCTCTTCATTTTGCGTGAAGTCAGCCGTGATCTTCATTCTGCGTAAAGTTGGCCGCGTCCTCTAGCCACAGGTACTGCCGAGCTTTAGGCACAGAACCAAGAAAAGGTAGAGGGGTCAGAACTGGCCTCAGGCAGAGCTGGGCAATGAGCAGGAATTTAAGCCAGGTTTGTGAAAATCACACCTGGAATTTGAGAGCTTTCCTTACTGTGTTCTTTTGGCTGATAAAGTAAGATATTCTGCTCTACAGATAACAAAAAATTACAAAATCAAGCTCGTTTTTAAAATAAAATGAAAAACAGCAATGCAAATATTAATTATAGAAAGATACGACAAATAATTTGAAGATACTGCCAAGTGCCATAAATACAGACACTGCTACAGGTGGTAGGAAGCAGGACGGCTTTTTGGTAGAGGGGAATAGGAATGGTTTGGGGATTAAAAGGTAAAATTCTGATGGACAAATGAATTTTCTGAAGAACAAGTACCACCAACAACAATGCCCTTGGAAGTTTATTAATGTGATACAGAAGGTCAGTGCCTACATTCTAGACTGTGTTACATGTTAACAGATTGTGTGGGTGGCTACAGTACAATTATAATACCACATTCAACGTCCATCCTGCATTCTGGCTTTAGTGCTGGCTTCATAAAACAAGAAAAGACTGGATGTTTAAAGGGCTTTACTTCATGGATCTTAATATTTTTATGTTTAGTCATTGGTAGGTTGGCTATTATAACCCAGTTTAAACTGGTATGGTATTCATACTGGTGCTGTAGTTTTACTTGAAATCATTTTATAACATTGAAATATGATGTTGCATACATGCCACTAGAAGCGTGAGAAGGTCTTGGAGCTACAGCAGCCTCTCCACAGCATGCTTTAGTTACTTTAACAGAACAAGCAGTCTGTTATAAATACATTAAGAAAGTATTTGCTATGTGTGCTGCTTAGGGTCAAAGATATTTGGAAAGAGGCAGGAAAAGAATGTGAGCTTCAGAAATCAGCCCAGGCTCGGGAGGGCTGATTGTTAGAAGGACTGAGATAGAAACATCTACGACAAACTCTAGGACAGAATATTTCATATATTGGACACTGACCAAATTTTATAAAATTATGTGTTGCCACCTTTAAAAAATAATTTAAAATACTGTTATTTCCCCCATCACAATGACTTAATTTAACTTCTGTGACACAAATGAGTAAAATTTTCCTTGAACTCTGAAATCATGTGAAAATGTTTGTTGTTTTATGTAATTTTAAGGCTCCTGAGAACAATAGCATGTGTTTTTTTTTTATTGTTGGTTAAAATTACATGGAAAGCTTAAAATGAGAGTGTGTGTGATGCGTGGAACCCAGTGTTAAAGTGCTCGAACCATCAAGACTTCTGGGCTATCGTAACGGATGGGGACAGACCTAGTGTTTAGGTAAGGGTACTATTTTGTTTCCTTTTGTGTACCACTGAAAACTATGATTGACAGTCAAAAATCACCTTATTTGCTTTAACACTGAACTTCTGCAAAGTGCTTGAGTGCACAGACGTCTGTTACTTCTTAATTATCTGGCCAAGTAAATAGAATCTGTTAAGACAAATGAAAATTCTGCTCAGTAGAATCAAGGAATAGAGTCAAGTGTTTATAACAGAACATCTGGTGAGGCTTCCTACATCTGTTATATCTGTTATATCAAACTGCTTGTCATTTCTATAAAACTTACCTACATGCACTCTATTTTATCCAGCAAACACCAGTTAAGAACTTTGTGTATACCCTAAGATCATATAGCGAAACTTCATACTTATAGAAATCTGAGATCAACCCAGACAGACAAACTTATTAAAAAATTTTTGTAGATTTAAAATGTATAGGGGCTGGAGAGATGGCTCAGCGGTTAAGAGCACTGATTGCTCTTGCAGAGGACCCGGGTTCAATTCCCAGCACCCACATGGTGGCTATGAACCGTCCTTAACTCCAGTTCCAGGGGAATCAGAAGCCTTCTTCTGACTGCCACAGCATTGCATGACATGGGTACACTCACATACATGCAGACAATACACTCATACACATAAAATAAAAATAATAAAATATTCAAAAAATTAAAATGTATAAATGTGACAGCAAGGTCAGAGCCTCTCCTCATATAGCCACTTGCAGTAATGTTAACAATAAATGTGTTGTCAAGCGGACTCTTGATGTTGCATTAGCACATATTAATTGTACATAATAATGGATCTCATGACATTTTCATGTATGTACATGATGTGTTTTAATCACAGCCCCTACCTTCTTTTCTTCCCTTCTGCTCCTGCCAGTCACCTTCCTTTTCCAAGTTAGCTCCACATCTACTTAACTGTCTTTTTTTTCTCTTGTGACCCAGTGAGTTTCTTTAGGGCTGTTTATTGTTTATGGGACATGGGTGAGGGTCTGTTTTCAGGAGCTCGGACCTTCCCAGTGGCTACAGCCCTGAGGAAAGGCCCCTCCTTCACCACTGTATTGACCACTCCTTTATGGCTCTGATCAAATTCCATGCTGAAAACAGCTCAGGGAAGGAAGAGTTTATTTTTGGCTCATATTTCCAGAGGGCTAGAGTCCGTAAGAGGGAACAGGAAGCTGGCTGAATATATTTCCATCTACACACAGGAAGCAGACCAAGGGAACAGGAAGTATGGTGAGGCTACAAACTCTAAAAGTCCGCCCTCAGTGATGCACCTCCTAAAGGTTCCATGATCTCCCCAAACAGCACCACCAACTGGGAGCATGAGCTGTGGGGACATTTCATATTCAAACTACCTACCATACCATCAAGTGTTCCTTGAGCATAAGTCCTCAGAGATGTGTGTGGTGCCTTGAGCACCTCCCTTTTCCGTGACATGGTGCTAACAGCCAGATGAATCTTATTAGTGTTCTTCATTCGTTCCTGTGGTTTTTTGGTAGCAGTGAAAAATGTTTTCAATTTAAGAGCACTAACTGCTCTTGCAGAGGACCCGGGTTCGAGTCCCAGAATCCACATGGTGGCTACGAACTGTTCTTAACTCTAGTTCTAGGGGAATCCAACACCCTCTTCGGACCTCCACAGCATTGCATGACATGGGTGCACTCACATACATGCAAGCAATACACTCATACACATAAAGTAAAAATAATAAATTTATTTTATGTGTATGAGTGTTTTGCCTGTGTGTATGTAAGTGCATATGTGTCATGTGATGCCCACTAAGGGCAGAAGATGGTGTCAGATCCCCTGGAATGTGTTAATAATTTCTAGGAGTTTGCGCGTGGAATTTTTGGCATCCCTTAGACATAATATCATATCATCTGCAAAAAGGGATAATTTGAGCTCTTCTTTTCCAATTATTACTCCTTTAATTTCCTTCTCTTGTCTTACTGCTCTTGCAAGAGTTTCATGCACTGTGTTAAAAAAGAGTAAGAGCACAT
>NW_008334929.1:3252884-3324201 GCF_000622305.1 Nannospalax galili | reverse complement strand
GGTGCTCCTGGAGCCCAAGAAAGGGACTGAGTTGGTCTGGGTTAGAAGGATCGGGAAGCAGTATTGGTTCCCCACGTGTCTGGGGCCCCAAGACTAGGAATGGCGCAGCGCCCAAACTAGGAGTATAGAACGGCTGGAGGGATGGAAGGGTGAATGTGGCTTAGGGAGTCCCGGCGTGGAGAGTTGCACTATAGACTTACCTCAAGAGGCCTGAGGATAGTAGTGCAGGCTAGGAGAGTTAGCCCGTGGTGCAGGCCCAGGGAAGCAGAGAGAGGTGAGGGCCAGAGGACCAGAAGTGGTGCTCCTGGAGCCCAAGAAAGGGACTGGGTTGCTCTGGGTGAGAAGGGTCAGGAAGCAGTATTGGTCCCAGGTGTCTCTGGGGCCCCAAGACTAGGAATGGCGCAGGGCTCAAACTAGGAGTATAGAACGGCGAGGCGGGGGGGATGGAAGGGTGAATGTGGCTTAGGGAGTCCCCGCAGGGAGAGCTGCGCTATTGACTTACCCCAAGAGGCCTGAGGATAGTAGTGCAGGCTAGGAGAATAATTTGGTTTTTTGAGGCTACTGAGAATGGGAGGATTTCCTCTAGTACTTTTTCTGATTGCTTGTTATTGGCATATAGAAAGGCTGCTGATTTTTGTAAGTTGATTTTGCATCCTGCCACTTTACTGAAAGCATTAATCAATTCTAACAGTTTTCTAGTGGAATTTTTGGGATCTCGTAGGTATAATAGCATACCATCTGCAAATAGGGATAGTTTGACCTCTTCTTTTCCAATTAGTACTCCTTTAATTTCCTTCTCCTGTCTTATTGCTCTAGCAAGGGTTTCAAGCACTATGTTGAAAAGGAGTGGAGATAGTGGACATCCTTGTCTGGTTCCTGCTTTTAATGGGAATGTTTCTAGTTTTTCTCCATTTAGGATGATGTTGGCTATGGTTTGTTGTATACAACTTTAATTATGTTGAGGTATGTTCTCTCCAGACAAACTCTTTCTAGGACTTTTGTTTTGTTTTGTTTGGTGTTTTTGAGACAGGGTCTCCCTGTAGCCCCAGCTGGCCTGGAACTCACTATGTAGACCAGGCTGGTCTTGAACTCACAGAGATCTGCCTGCCTCTGCCTCCCAAGTGCTGGGATTAAGGCATGCACAGTGTTAACAGGAATGCATGTTGAATTTGGTCAAATGCCTTTTCTGCATCTGTTGAGATGACCATGTGGCTTTTGTCTTTAAGTCCATTGATATGTTTTATTAAATTTGTTGACTTACAAATGTTGAACCATCCCTGCATCTCCGGAATAAAGCTGACTTGATCATGGTGGATGATCTTTTTGATGTGTGTCTGTATGTGGTTTGCAAATATTTTGTTGAGTATCTTTGCATCTATGTTCATTAAGGATATGGGTCTATAGTTTTCTTTTTGGTTGTATCTTTACCTGGTTTTGGTATTAGAGTGATGCTGGCTTCATAGAAGGAGTTTGAGAGTTCTCCCTCTGTTTCTATATTTTTGAATAATTTAAGCAGTATTGGTTGTAGATTTTCTTTGAATGTCTGGTAGAATTCTGGTGTGAATCCATCTGTACCTGAGCTTTTTTTAATTGGGAGCTTTTGTATTACTCTTTCAATTTCCTTATTTGTTATGGGTCTGTTTTGGCTGTTGATCTCCTCTTGGTTTAACTTTGATGGTGGCCATAATTTTAGGAATTCATCCATTTCTTTTAGGTTTTCGAATTTAATGAAGTATAGATTTTTAAAGTATTCCCTTACAATATTTTGGATTTTTTTGGTGTCTGCTGTGATGTTTTCCCTCTCAACTCTGATTTTGTTAATTTGGATTTGCTCTTTCTTTCTTTTGGCTGACTGGGCTAATGGTCTGTCTATCTTGTTTAACCTTTCAAAGAACCAGCTCTTAGATTCATTAATTTTTTTGTTTTATTTTCTTTTTTAATTTCATTAATTTCTGCTTTGAGTTTTGTTATTTCTTCTTGTCTACTAGGTTTGGGGTTAGTTTGTTCTAGCCTTTCCAGAGTCTTGAGTTGTACTGTCAAGTCGTTTACATGTGCTCTTTCTGATTTTTTAATGTAGGCACTAAGAGCTATGAACTTCCCTCTTAGGACTGCTTTTAGGGTGTCCCAGAGGTTCTGTTGTGTTGTGTTCTCATTTTCATTTTGTTTCAGGAATACTTTTATTTCTTTCTTAATTTCTTCTTTTATGCATTCTTGATTCAGGAGCATGTTGTTTAATCTCCATGAGTTCATGTATTTACTAGAGCTTCTTTTGCTGTTGATTATAAGCTTTATTGCACTATGGTCCAATAGAAGGCATGGAATTAGTTCAGTTTTTTGTATTTGTTGATATTTATTTTGTGTGGTAGAAAGTGTATTCTTTGGTCATTGGATGGAATTATTCTGTATATATCTATTAGGTCCATTTCATATAGTATATCGTTTGATTCAGATGTCTTTCTGTTTATACTTTCTCCAGTTGACCTGTCTATTGAAGAAAGTGGTTTATTAAAGTCTCCCACTGTCACTGAGTTGGTGCCAATCTCTGTTTTATAGTCCTGGGCTACTGACTTTATGAAATTGGGTGCTCCAGAATTTGGTGCATAAATGTTCATGACTGTAATATATTCTTGGTCAATTGTTCCTTTGATCAGAATGACATCAGAAGAGATATCTTCTGATGAGGTTTAAATTGAAGTCTGTTTTGTCAGATATTAAAATTGCAACACGTGCTTTCTTCTTAGGGCCATTTGGTTGGAATATTTTTTTCCATCCTTTTATTCTAAAATAGTGTCTATCCTTGAAGGTGAAATGGGTTTCTTGAAGACAACAAAAAGACGGGTTTTCTTTCCTGATCCATTGCACCAGCCTGTGTCTTTTGACAGGGGAGTTGAGGCCATTGATATTTAGTATTAATATTGAAAGGTGCAGATTGTGTACTCTCATTTTAATTTCTTTGTGCTTGTGGCCCTATTTTGTGTTTCCACTGTTATACCTTTCTTTGTTTTCTTTCTGTCTCCTTTTGGGCATACTCATTCCTTCCTTCAGTCCTTTGTATTCTCTGTAGTGCTGGTTTGGAAGACATGAATTCCTTCAGCCTATATGTGTCATGGAAAATTTTCTGTTCCCCTTCGACCTTGATAGGTAGTTTTGCTGGATAAAATATTCGGGATTGGCATCCATGGTTGTTTAGAACTGGAAATACTTTGTTCCAGGCTCTTCTGGCTTTCATAGTTTGCATTGAAAAGTCAGCTGTCATTCTGATGGGTTTTCCTTTGTGGCTTGTTTTTTTCTCTAGCAGCTTTCAGTACCCTCTCTTTGTTCTGTACATTTAGTGTTTTTAGTATGATATGTCATGAGGACTTTCTCCTCTGATCATGTCTTAATGGTGTTCTTTGTGCTTCTTGAATCTCTATAGGTATATCTTTCCTTAATTTAGAGAAATTTTCTTCTATAATCCTATTGAAGATCTGTTCAGTGGCATTGGTTTGAGTTTCTTCTCCTTCCAGTATGCCTATAATACATAGATTTGGCCGTTTCATGTTGTCCCACATTTCCTGAGTGTTCCAGTCCTGTGTTTTTTTGAATTTTGCATAGTCTTTGCTTTAGGAGTCCAGATCTTCAATGTTATCCTCAGTCTTTATAGTCTGTTTTCCATTTCATTCATTCTTCTTGTGAGACTTTCTCCTGTTGTTTCTACTTGTTTTATTGAGTCTTTCAGTCCCATGGTCATTTCTATTTGTGTTTTCTTCACTATTTCTATCCCTTTAATGAATTCACTTTTCAAATTATGAAATGTTTTTGATATTTCATTAAGCCACACATTTGTACATTCTTGAGCTTCTGTCAAAAGTTTGTCTTTCCTCTTTGAGTTCTTTGAGTTGTCTGTGTTTTCTTGAAATTCTTTGACCATCTTTATGATTGGTCTTTCAAATTCTGTGTCCTGGGGTTCTACGGGATGGTTCTCAATCTTCTACTCTTCTGTAGGACTGATGGGTTTTGTTGGGGACATATTTTCCTGGTTTTTCATACTGCGTTTTTGCATTACTGTCTACACATATGGATATTCTTGTCGGTTATGTGTTCAACAGGAACTTCTACTCTGCTTTTGTGTAATTTAGTTTTGGTTCAGAGTCCTGGCTGAGCAGGTTTCTCTGCCTGATCCTGAGGCTGGGAATTTGGCGGTAAAGGGGTCACCTGGGTGAAGATCCCTGGGAGAACTTAGGGATCTATGGTTGGGTGAGTGGTTAATCTGGTTTGGGAAGGTAGTCCTGGGATTTGGGTTTAAGGAATAGGAGCCAGCCTGTGAGAGAGGCCTGCAAGGACAGTGATGAGAGGAATGGAGTAGCTAGTCCTCCTGCCTCTTATTTTCCTTTACAAAATTTAGGAGACACTACTTCCTAAATAAGTGTTTGCCAATTGAAAACCCAGGAAACTGTATCTGAAACACTGAAAACATGCACTTTTTTCTTATGTACTGTCAGTGATAAATATAACATGGAGACAGGTCTGTGTTTTCTTAACAAATTTCAGTTATTTGTTAAAGATTTGTCTTACTGTAACAATCACTTAGAAATTGCCTTTGCTAACAGTGATCTTGGAAAAAAAAAAACCTGCTTTTTAAGAACAGGCAATGGCAATTAAAATGGATCTACAATTTTTAGAGACATACCCATCTTAAATTAGGGGTGTCACAAATGAAAATTTTGGTAAGCAATAAGTTTTTAAAATGTAAACATGCTGTGACTGCAGATTTTGTTACTCAGTTATTTTCAGGAATTTTGAGGATACACAGAGTACATGTCAGTGCAACACGGTAGGAAATTTCCATCTCTGTGTCTTTTAACTGTAAGAGGGGCTCAGTGAGAGGAAAGTGGAGATTGCTGTGTACATTTGAAGTAATGTCTTCCTATTTTTCTAATCCTTGGCAAAGCAAATTTTATGGTAAAATAGAATAATATTTCAGAGATTTATGTACTGGTACTCCACACCCAGTATCCAATACATGGAGAGCCAAACTGTATCACGATAATACATCTTTTATTTTTCTCTATTATAGAGTTATAAGCACAGTCAAATCAGTCTGCCAGACCATTGCCTGTTTCCCAGAGTGGAGTCTCTGCCTCTCATTCTAGCAGTCAGAAATCTGAAATAGACAGAGCAGAGCATTTAAACCAAAACCAGAAGGGAACATAACCCAGGAAGAAAGAAAACCAGAACAGAAAGCTCTTTTAAACCAGATGCCAGACAAGCCTTAGCCTGGGAGCCAAACCAGAAACGGCTAATTCAATTAGGTGTTAGAGCCGCGACAAGACCCAGAGCCAGGAAAAGCAACATTGCCACCATTCCCACCTGGAACCCCAGGGCTTTTCAGAGTTCGAAGCCTTTGGATTCTCCAAGTCAACACAGTGACCTACGGGAGCATCAGAGTCGTCCCTCGTGGTCACCAAGCATGTGTAACAGATGTTCCTGCTCCCCACCCCTGAAGAAACCATGGCCAGACACAGAATTCAATGTTTTGACCACAGATGAACCAGAAATCTGGAAGTCAAAACCCACATACCCCATCTCTCTCTCTGGTCTGTTCTGTAGGGTACTAGAACAAAAGCAGTGAGTCCTTCAGTCCTCCTGGAGTTTAGACCTGGCCTCTCCTCAGGGGTTTAGCCTTGTCTCTGAGATTCTGGGAGCCTGAGCCTTGTAACTGCAGGCATTTTCTCTCTCCACCCTCCCTTCTCTTTCCCTCTCTCCCTCTTCCTCTCCCCCCTCCCCTCCTCTATCTTTCTCTCTGTAGTGAGAAAGAGTACATTCACATACACCAAAGCCACTGAGCATCACACTCCTAAGCGGCCATTTGGATTGCATCTAGATTTAAAGTTAGCTCAGAACAAACTTTCTCAGTGTGTGTGTGCTGAGCTGCTTCCTTTCTATAATGTGAAGCATAAATGTGCTCTTAAAGTACAGAATATGAAGGTGTTCTATCTTTCCCTCTCATCCCTTGTCAGGGTGACTTAGGAACTATGAGTATATTTAATCTCTTTTTAAATATTATTTTTAGTGTGTGTGTGTGTGTATTGCCTGCATGTAGGTAAGTGCACCCGTGTCGTGCAATGCCCGTGGAGAACAGAAAAGACTGTCAGATCCCCTGGAACTGGAGTTATGGACAGTTGTTAGCTGCCATGTGAGTCCTGGGATTCAAACCTGGGTCTTCTTCAAGAACAGTCAGTGTTCTTAACCCCTGAGCCATCTCTCCAGACAAGCCAGAAAACGTTCAGTACTGCTGCTCAGTTAAGTCTAAGGAATTTTCTGTGTTGTTCATTTTGCCTGGAGCTAAGAGGATTTTGGTCACGGAGCATGTTGGGCATATAACAGAGAAGGAGATTACATGCCTCATGTCAGAGTGAACTGGCCCAAGTACAGCTTTGTGGCAGCTCAAGGATGCAGGATATAAGTTAGAAAGTGTTCGTAGTGGTCATGTGAGAAGCTAGGTTTGAGACATAATCCAACCTGAAAGAACAGCACAGCACAGGAGAAATGGAAGGAGTCGGGGTAGAACAGACAGTTAGAAGCAGGTCTTGTCATAAAGTATTGACTCCTTACTTGGGCCCACAAGTACAGAAAGGTCACCAAGCAGGCCAGCCCCACCTCAAGATGAGAACAGTTATCTGTGATGGAGACTACACTCTGGAGTAAATCACCTTGTTAGGTGAAGACAGTGATGAACAGATGTAACAACTCACGGAACCACCTTACTGGAGCTGGAGGTGATGGGCAGAACCATGTCTTGACAGCCAGCCTTCCCTGCAATGTGTTGAACTTTCTCTGTGATCTCTCTCTGCTGACCTAGAAGAATTCCCCCACCAAACGTGCCCACAGAGTTCTAGTATCAATAGCTTTGAGTTTTCCTTAGACTTAGCATTTAATATCTATATACATGTGAATTTTATGAACTGTATTTGAAGTACTTAAAAGATAAAGATAAGCTGGAGAAATGGCTCAGTGGATAAGAACACTGACTGTTCTTGCAGAGACCCAGGTTTGAATCCCAGCATCCACATGGCAGCTAACAACTGTCTGTAACTCTAGGTCCAGGAGATCTGACAGTCTCTTCTGTCCTCCACAGGCATTGCACAACATGGGTGCACTTACCTACATGCGGGCAATATACGCATACACATAAAATAAAAAATAAATAATAAAATATGTTTTGCCAGGCGTGGTGGCACATGCCTTTAATCCCAGCACTCGGGAAGCAGACGCAGGTGGATCTCTGTGAGTTCAAGACCAGCCTGGTCTACATAGTTCCAGGACAGCTGGGGCTACAGGGAGACCCTGTCTCAAAAAGACCAAAAAAAAAAAAAGATAAAGATAAAATAATATTCATAATGTATGTATAAACTGTTGGATCTGTGTAAAAGCTAAATTTTATTTCTACTCTGTACAAGTAGTGTTTCTGGGAATGTTGGTGAAGCCCTCAGCCATCCACCGCACCTCTGACTCCGTCCCTGTAGATGTTTCCTGGCCCAAGTGGAAGTTTCATCAGACAGGACACACACACACACACACACACACACACACACGCATGCACACACACACACACACCCCACACCACACCACACCACACCACACCACACGCTGCTAAATCTACTTAGTGCTGTCTACATCTTGTTCACTTTGGTTAAGATCCTCTACAGTGTTATGAAGGCACTGGACATTTTTCCCAGGAGGTTTTATGTCTGTGAGTGGGCAACATTTCTCATGCAGTGTGCACAATTACACATTTACAGTGATGCCCAAATAAAGAAACAGCCTGGCTCTTAGCATTCGTTTCAAGGTCAAGAGCGGACCCAAACTCTGAGAACCTGTTCCTTCAGATGTCTCACAGAGCTGCACTCTCAAGCCAGACTTCAGCCATTCTCTTACTGAAACTGTATCTCCAGCATGAACTCAGGAAGTAGAAGCTAGGATCCATCCTTATCAAAGAATCTTGCCCTTTGATCCCTAGGCCTAGAATCTCTCAATATCTCTCTCTCTCCCTCTCTCTCTCTCTCTCTCTCTCTCTCTCTCTCTCTCATACACACACATACAATTTCAGACAGACTTCTCAATTTTTCTCACTTTTTCCAATGAGAAAAGCTTCCACAGCCTTGATATATTAATCAAGCACACCCACATTCATTCAGTATTTTGAGTGGAGTGCAAGCTGGGGTCCTGAGTGATTAGGGTCAAGCCCAGGTCACAGGAGGAGCAGATGGCTGTGTTTGCATTATAACTCTGGTTGCAAGGACCTCTGACTGTTTGACCAGTCATTTACAAAAGAAGTATACTTGTAAAATACCATTGTAATTGATATTTCCATGTTTAGGCTGAGTCTCTTTCCTTCTTCCACGACTGTAACCATGTGGTTTTGCAGAAAGAAAGAAAAAAAATCATCCTCTTTGTTTTTCAAAATTTGGGATAAATTTGCACATCCAGAAGGCGAATCAGGAGAAATTGAAGAGGAGCTTCTCCGTTCTGGAGCAGGCATCTCCTTGAGACATTTAAACACCTCTGAATGATCAGAACCCACCCCCCGTCTGCCACCTCCAGAGTCTGGCACTTAGGGATAGCAGTGCACCATGTCTGATTTTAGAACTGCCAGCACTGGCAGCATCCAAGTTCATCCAGTGTTCTTTCAGACATGTCTCTGGTCCATGGCACATGTGTAGTAGTTTTCCTTATGTATAAATTTCCTCCTTGTAAGGAACTGGAGTGGTTGTACCGAATCTGGGCACAAGCAAAAAGAAAGAGCTGCAGGTCCTGGCCGCAGCGCATCAGGATTAATAATGGCCACGGGATCTCCAGCTTCCCCCTTGAGACCCAGCTGGTCCATCACACAAAGCAAGTGCCTCCAAAGTAGATGTTCTGTCAGGGGACTGACACAGAAAATGAAGTGACCTCATTGCACTGCACTAGAGACCCTGTAGTATTCATAAAGTGGACATTTTTGGAGTTACTGGAAATAGTTTAACTAAATTTGACTTGGAAGAATGGAAAGAGGGAAAAATATCAGATTCCAAATAACAACTGTACAGTCTATGGAGGAAAAAGGCCACACAGAGTGTGAAATAAGAAAATAAAAGCGTATGGTCCTCTAATCAGGTCATATGTTGCCCAAAAATAAAGATGACACCCAAATGCCTGATGTGTAGAAAAGACTTTGCCTGGGAAAATGTGAGTAAATAACTCTCTGTTCAGCTGAGGGCACCAGTGACAGGCCTGAGAAGTGATTCCACCATCTCATCAGAGACCCCATGAGCGAACGGGGGCTGCTTCTGGGAGCTGCAGTAACTGAAGGGCAGTTGTACCGGGGAAAAGCCCCCACTGCCCCACTTGTAGGAAGCTGCACTGAAAACTGTCCCGTCGGTCGAGTCTAAGTTAGGAGTATCTGCATTGATGATGTCAGGCAGTATAGATCTACCAGATCAGGTCTATGAACAGATAGTTAAATTCAGATTATATGTATGGCAGTAAAACAAGTGAAGACCACCTGGTTTTATTCTGAGCCCCTGTGATAAGCCATGTTTGTTGGCTTTTCTAAGCCATTTTGTTGGTTTTGTTTCTGTGTCCACATTAATGTCTGAACCCTCACCACACACCAAGGAGCTCAGAAGCACCTCACCGCCTGCATTTATTCAGGGTTTACAGAGATAAAGGAGCCAGTTTTCCAAGGAGCAGAGGTGGAGAGGGCAGAGAGGAACAGCCTTCAAGTCTGGAATCCCTATGAAGATGCCCACACTTGGCCAGGTATGATGGTGCACTCAGGAGGCAGAGACAAGAAGACCTCTGTCAGTGCAAGGCCAGCCTGGTCCACGTAGCAAGTTTCAGGCCAGCCACGGCTACATAATGAGGCCTTGTCTCCTAAAAAGAAAAAAAAAGAGAAGCGGGGGAAGCCCACACATTTTATGGGCATGTGAAAAGTAATCATTTTATCACACAATGAGAAAATTACAAATAAATGAAGTGGCCACAGGTTTTTCAGTTAATTTTAGGATTTGGGAATTCTAGAAAAAGATTGAGTTTTTCTGGCATGGTGCCCTGTAAGACAACTGCCCAATGCAGGACCAGGCATCCTGCAGCTCCATCGGGATCATCATCTCCCAGACTCACCCAGCGTGGGTCAGTGGGAGCATTTTTCCTCTGTACCTTGTCATCTAAGGAACCCTTGTGTAGATCAGTTTTTAAAGGGGCTGCTGCTGCCTTCATCCAATTTTTAGACTCCATTAAGCTAATTATTATAGACTAATAAACAAACTGGCACAAAAACATAGTCACATTAGGGCAGTGAGTTGGCTCAGCGGGTAAAAGCACTTGCTGTGCAAGCCTGAGGACCTGAATTTCATCCCTGGAACCCAAGTAAAGAAGACAAAAATAAACCAAGCAGTGGCACACATCTGTAATTCTAGCTCTCCAAAGTTGAGATGGGAGGCAAAGACAGGAGAATCACCCAGGAACTGGCAGTGGGCTACACAGCATGCCAGAAACAAGACACGTTGCCTCAGCAGGGTAGAAGGAGAGAACTGATCCCCAAAATGCCATCAGACTTCCACTTGTGCCATAGCATGGGCACACCTGCACACACACATGCACGTGCACGCACACACACACACACACACACAACAACAACAACAACAACAACAAATAAAATGAAAATAAAAGTTACATTAATTCAAAGTACTCTTAGAATGTAAAGGGATTGGTCAGTAAGAATTCTTTGTAGGTGCCATAAAGACAGCGTAAACCAAATGTTTCCCATGTCTACACAAATTTCATTAGAGAGCTCAGAAATTTATTCAAATTTTAATGCAGGGAGACAAATTCCTAATCTTAATTTTACTTCACAGTGTAACAAAGACATTACTGCGATGGCTATTCAAGCCTAGGACAGTGGAAATTTAATCTCCTATGAGCTGATACTGAAAAGTTACCCAAAATGGTTCAAATGACTTTCACACTGCAAACTGGAAGTTAATGGTTAAACCATAATACAAAAACAGTAATGCCAAATTGGGCTATACAAAAAAGCAAACAACATAAGCACTCAGCCAAATCAGAACTTAAGTGTCCCCTAACATAACAGCCTTCAAATTGGCAGTGGTTTCAACATGGCTTCTTTGCAGACAGACACATACAGTACACAAACCCCCAAGTAGGAACTCTCCAAATCGTACAGCTGAACAAGTCATGTTTTCTTCACATGTAAGTGATCAGTGCTTTCATAGACAGGGGACACCCAAGGGTCAGGGAAGCAGGAAACATTCCCAGCCACTGGAAATGGCTGCACTCCAGCAGGCAGGAACCTGTTAGACATGGGCTTTGCTCCTGCTGACAGACTTTGTGGAAACTTAGGTTCATAAACTTTCCACTGCAGTTTCCCTACACTCCAAAGACATAAAGAAACAGAAATTGATAAAGATAGTAGGCTTTAGCCAAAATGGCCAAAGGAAAACTCGTGTTTCCTCTCCAGCTTATCTGTGGCAGTGCTACAATTTTACAGAAAATATTCAAAGACCAGAAAATATGCAAATGATCATTTAATTGTGAGACAGGCGTCTGAAGTATGTGAACTCTCTCCTGGCCAGAGATGTATAGCTTTATGTATCCCAGTTTCGTGGGAAATTTTTAATTCTTGGTGGGTTATTGGTTTAGGGTCTCTATTACAGAACTAGTTATGAGTTCATTTGGTTCTTGAAAGGATTTCTCGTGGATTTTTTTTTTTCTGTGAAATAAAGATGTTACTGTGCTCCCCTCTGAAGAATGAGTGGCATGCTGTGCTCTGGAGCAGTTCCGAACACAGAAGGATAAACTCATTTATTTTTTCCTCACAGCATTCGTGACTCCTGGAAGTTTGAGATTTGTAGTTATCCAGCCCACACTGGATTAACATATTTTCCCAAGATACAATTAAATGATAGGCCATGCCTAATATATAGATATAAAACAAGTTTGAAGTCTCTCATCTATACATTGTTGTTTCAAACTTTTGTAAATGGTAAATGTTTTGAGTTCTGAATTCCCAAGAGCACGGCTTTCCACCCCAGGATCTCTCTCAGTTCCTAATCCTAAATACTCTGTTCTTTCTTATGAACCCATAAGTAGAACCACTCACTGTATATAACCAAATCATTTTTTCTGGCATTGCACTGTGGTTATTTATACCTGTTTGCCTCTAGCTGCCTAAACTGGAATGATGTCTCAAGGACAAGTTGGGGATAATGCTATTCTTCCTGGCACGCATTAAGCTCAGCATATGGAAATCTCTCTGGCCTTGTGAATAGTAATGAAAGAATAGTGATAAGAATGAGGAATGTTTCAGCTCACCAGTGCTTTCTTGTTTTGTTTTGCTTTTGACAAAAGACCTGTCAGGTTTTTCTTCCACATGATCTTGTTTCATGTAGAGAAGGCTAGGTGTATCTGAGAAATGTGCACTGTTTAGCATCCATTAACAGCACATACCAGGCCATCACTGTCCAGCAGAATGTTCATCAGCCCTTTTCTTTCTTTTCCTTTTCATATTAAATACATAAGAATTAGCAAGTGTTTTTTAAAAAAACTTAAAAATAATGGCAGCTGAAGACACTTCCTAAAGTCTTCTAACTTTGAATGTGTCTGGACTCCATCGTTAGCCGACTTTGCCTCCAGTCGTTTATTTTACCTCTGACCCTTCCTTTACGGAGCATTATACTGGAACAGTGTAACACTAGATCTGTCTCTCACTAGATCACTGAGACACTCAGATAGAAACATCTGTGACAGTAATTTGTACCTAGGTTCTTATAAGGAGCTGCTTATAAATCTCAGTTGATTCAGTCTGTCATGTCTTTCTTAGTCAGATAAACTGCGTGGAGTTTAATAACTAATTGGCACATGTGAAGTTGGAAATTTTTTAAGTTTGCAAGCATTTTAGGATGACAGTAGTTTATCCTCCAAGAGAAATCTTACATATTTAAGACTGTCATTTGTTTATTTTCAACAAATCTTTTTCAGTTTCTACAAACAGTATTATCAGAATTTTATTACATATCTTTAGTGAGCCAGTATGTTGTTTTATCTAATAAAGAACAGCTAACACCCTCTTGTATTTTTCAGAATATAATATATATTTTCACTGTATGCTTTATTTGGAAAGATTTTAGACTTTTCCCCCGAAGATTTATTTCATTTTTAATTATGTGTATGGGTATGTGCACCTGAGTGCAGGTGCCCAAGGAGGCAGAGGCTTCAGAAGCTAGTTATAGGCAGTTGTGAGCCTCCAAGCTGGGACCCACACTTGAGTCCTCCAGTAGAGCAGCCATCTCTCTAGGACTCTCCCCAATCCTCTTTTTTTTTTTTTTTTTTTTTTTTGGTCTATTTGAGACAGGGTCTCCCTGTAGCCCAAGCTGTCCTGGAACTCGCTATGTAGACCAGGCTGGCCTCGAACTCACAGAAAGTGAGTTGGAAAGTCCATACCCAGACATAAATCCTGTGGTTCTGGACAGCCTTACAAAATGGAGAGAGACCAGACTGTGGTTTTCACAGCTTTTATATCCTTAGCCCCTCCCCTGCAATTGGAAATTGTGTAAAAGCCATCTAAAGAGCAACTTAAGGTTGCTGGGGAGATGGCTCAGCAGTTAAGAGCACTGGCTGAGGACCTGGGTCCGATTCCCAGTACCCACATGTCGGCTGACAACTGTCCATAAGTCCAGTTCCAGGGGAATCTGATGCTTTCTTCTGACCTCTGTGGGCATTGCACAGCATGGGTGTACTTACATATATGCAGGCAATACACTTATACATATAAAATAAAAAATAAAAGCATGTTAAAAAAACAAAATGAATACAAATAAATGCAATTAATTTAAAGAAATGTTTAAAGGGGAAGAAAGCAGTGCTATGGAATGAAGGTTTGTGCTCCCTCCCCGAGTTCCTGTGTTGACGCTGATACTTTGAGTATTTGTGAAATCTGTGTTTGTCAGCTGGAAAGAGCTATAACTACAACAGGACAGGGGATGATCCTGAAAAAGTGGTTAGGCTTGAGGCTGCATTTCTCCAGGTAGTAAGTGACAGACTTGATTTTCTGTCCTGGGAACAGGGAAAAACATTTATTCCTAATCATCAGCAGAAATGTGTTTGAAATCTTGATTTTTCTGGGGCCTCTATGAATTTAGGCCATTTCATAACCTCACCAGAAATTATTTTAAAATATTAACCTTTCTTCTAGACTAAAAATTAGTTTAAATAATGTAATTTTTTGGTTAGTGTACATTTTAAAGTTTCATTAATTAAGAGCAATTGAGAAATAGCAATGTTACTGATTAAAATATTTGTGACCCACTGAGTCCAGTTAGTCCTGCCCATAGCACTGGGGGTGAGGTCATCCACTGGAAAAGGACAACCTTCCAGTGGTCCCCCAAAGAAAAGAGCCTCTCCCGCGTGGAACTGGAAAAATTCTCTCACATATGTAGATCATAGCTTCGAATCTTTTGTTTTGCGTGTTTAACCTGGAGTGCATGTGGAAACCAGGAAACTAAAATTGGGCCATTGGAGGGGTGATAGTGGAATGTGGGTGGATGAAAGTAAGGGGGGCAATGAGGACAGACAGGTTCAAGCAGGTAGTGGAGTGGAGGTGGGCAAACAGTGGGAAGGCATAACCAAAATGAAGAAGCTGCGTGGGAACCTGAGGTCTGCACACTGAGTAGAATAAGACACAAGGACGCAGTAGAGCACAGCGCTGTGTTAGAATGGAGGGTACTGGGGCTAAAGGTTTAGGTGGGGTGGGGCTGGGGGCAGAGGGATTGGGGAAAAGTAAGAGTAGGGAGTGGGTTAACTAAAGGTGTATGACAAAGCCTATGAAAACCTCCAGTTTTTAAGCTAATTAAAAATGAAATTTTAAAATAAAAACAAGTTTGAACAGAGGTACCCCACATGGGTGAAAAGAGCTGTTCCCAGAAGACATGGGATATTATGTAACACTAAACATTCTGTTCTACAAACAAGGAGAAATCAAGCTGGCACTGACCTCCAGGCTTCATCTCTGCTGGTGCTAGCTTTTATAGGACTAGAAGGTGGTACTGACTGAGAAAGGTAATCATCATCACCCACCTGTGAACTCTACACGCTACAATACAACTGGCTTGGCAAAATGTACCCACTGCTATGATAGTGGGATAATACTATGGGAGTGACCAACCACCTTTGCACTGGAGTAAGGCCCGCTTCACAAGATGGAATCCATACCCGATACTGTGATCAGGGCCAAGAACCTGTGGCTAGACAGGTCACAGGCCACAGCAGATAACCTACTACTTCATTCTGCTAAACAGACATAGTACTAAACTGACTTCTAATGGCTTATTGTTGTACGTATAGATTAGTGCGTCTCTCAGCTCTCACCAGAGAAGATTGTTTTTGCAGCAGAGACCCTCAACTGGTTAACATGCAGCGAGTAAGAGACTGTGGAATTACCAACCCTAAATGGGACACCTGTATCAGACTCTCCTCCAAAGTCTCAGGGATCATTGTGGAAGACAGCGCAGAAAGACTGTAAGAGCCAGACGTGGTAGATGAATACATGGAAACTGTGTTATCTGGACGCCAGGGGGTAGTTGCACATATGAACCCACAGCACTTATGACAGCATACATGAGACCTGTGCACACACAGGCCAGACGGGCCCAGCATGGATGGGGGAAAAAGGCAGAAAGCTCCAGTCATAGCTGAGGATCTATTTGCAACTGATAGATGCTGGGAGAGGAGAGTCACTTTTCCTCACTGGTGGAGCCTGATAGGTTGACCAGACTCCCAGAGAAGGGCATTTAGGAAACACAGATTAGACTCAATAGGGCTTTATAAACAGAAGACAATAATAATAGGTGACATGAGATGGAGGTAACAAGGTGGGGCAGGAGGTCTGATATGATCGAAACATATTATATGAAATTCTTGATTCAATAAAAATATTTTAAAATTTTCTTTTCTGGTTATTTCACTTCCATAATGATAAGGCCGGCAAAGTACAAGATTTTAATGAAAGGATCCATGTTACAGCTGTGACACTGTTGCCTCCGACTTGAGATAATTACCTTGAAGTTTTATCCAATCTAGTCCCTAGCTAGGTATGTTTCTGGTTCTTGCTAGTATGTCTACTTCCTGTGTTGGTTTTCTTTTGATAGAAATGACTGTAAATTCTTTTGAAGAGTCATTGTTACATCTTCAAATTAACACTTTTTTTTTTTGAGATAGGGTCTCAGTATAGCCCCAACTGGCCTGGAACTTACCATGTAGACCATCCCAGGCTGGCCTCAGTCTCAAAGAGATTCACTTGCCTCTGCCTCCTGAGGGCTGGAATTAAAAGTATATGCCACCATGCCCGACATCAAGTTAACAGCCTTTGACAATGAAAGACATTTCCCTTCTGTGCCATGACTACATGGTTTTGTGAGTATGTAGTTGGGTTGGTATAATCTTTCAGTGTGTTTTCTGGTTAACTGCATTAGCTAGAGAAATGATAGACTGTTATGGTTACAGATGAGCTTTCAGATGGGAGTAACCAAGGATAAAAAATGTGCCCATATCAGGCCATTCTCTCCTGCTTTGCCTGGGCTTGGTGGACATTACTACCTGATCAGGATCTGCTTTCTTAATGAGTGTTCAGAGACGTGAGAATCTTTAACATAGTTTTCCAGGTCTACCCAGTCAGTGTTGTGCTTTTCACTTACAGATGAGGAAAATTAAACCAAGACTTTTTAAGTGATACACTAAACTCACAAACTGATTATTGACAGATCTGGGGCAGGAAAAGTGTGTGCTAACCTCCACTTCAGTCCTCTTCCCTTTAACACTAGGCCTCTGGGGGACCTTTGCAGCTGTATTTCTGCCAGGACCGAGGGTCAGGGCCTCATGCAAGCTGCCTAAATCTTCTGTTATCGAACTGTAATATTACTGAACCTCTAGGCCCATGTGACAGTCTTTTCATTGAATCACTTTTTCAATTGAATTTTTGTGATTTTCACAAAAGTTTGATGGTATTTAGATCCCCTTCTCTCTCTCTCTCTCTCTCTCTCTCTATATATATATATATATATATCCCTAAATGTCCTCCAGTGTGGATACATCCAATGGGCCCAAAAGAGTCCCATCACTCTTTCCCCCTCCCAGCAACCATCAATTGTCAAAAGTTTCTTTGGTTGGGTTAGGATTTCTTACCCATTTCTCCCATATCTGTGCTTGGATTTTGTCTGATTTGAGCTTGCATAGGACTTGTGTATGCTGTCACAACTGCTGTGAATTTATATGAGTAACTGACCAGCTATCTGGAAAACTCTGTTCCTTGTGGTCATCCACCCCCTCTGGCTCTTACAGTCTTTCTTCCCTCTCTTCTACAATGATCCCTGAGCCTTGGAAGGCAGAGGTTTGACCCAGGTGTCCTGTTCAGGGATGAGCACCCTGCAGCCTCTTGTTCTCTTCACATTGGCCAATTGTGAGTTTTTGTGTTAATCACCATCTGCTGCAGAAGGAAACGAATCTGGTGAGAGAGAGATGCATTCATCCTATGTATAGAGGCTGTATTGAAGATGTGTCACTTATAGCTAAGCCTCTCCCAGACACTTATTCTCCCTGTAACTAGTTCCAGAACTCTGTAATAGTCTCCTGTTGCAAAAAGAAACTTCTTTGATGAGAGGTGAAAGGTACACTTGCCTGGAAATATAAAGGTGCATATTTAGAATAAAATAAGAAAGTATTTTGGTTTATGGAGGTTTTACAGGAGGAGTGAAAGGAGAGCTAAATAATGCTTAGATGGTGTAAAAAAAAAAGTGCAGTGTATTAGTTCAAAATCCTACTGAAAAATACACATACAGTACATACACAAGTGCGTGTGTATAGCTGAAGGCTATAGAACAAAAAACACAGTGCCAGGAAGCAGAAACCTCCCTTCGAGTTGCTGATCAAGGTAGCCCAAGAGACTCCCAAAATAACACAGGGTGTTGCCACAGGACTTGGTGCTATTGAGCTGGAACTGACCTGAAGCCTCCTCCCTGAAGACTAGCTCTCATGGTATCAGAGGATACCATGCAAAATGCCAAAAGAGAAAACCAGTCAGTAGACCTACCCAGCCATAAAGCCTAATAAACAACGATTGGTTCATCAAACTTTGGCTATTAGTGTAGTAATGACAATGTTATCTTGGGGGTAATCAACAGCTGTCTAATTAAGGCCTGCTCGGTGTGAGGGAACTCATGTGTGGTACTGCAAATATAGCCAGACACACATGGCTGGAGAGGTCGTAGATCCTAGAGCAAACCTACTTGGCCTCATTCAGTCACTTTTTAAAGAACCTTAAAATGGAACCCTTCTGGTTGCTGTATGATACCTTTGTGCCAAGGGAAATTGGACTGGGCTGTGAAGCCAGCCCTCTCAAGCAGGAGCCTCCTCATCCATGAACACATTTGATGTGCTGCAGACTGTGTTCTGTTTCTGGCCTTCAGCACCTCATCTTGGAACTCACCCTGCCAAGTCATGCTCAGCATAGGTTGCTCTCCTGTTTATACCATTCTCAGAGGAGATTTTGGTCAGTTTCCTGTTTATAGTTTTCATTCAAAGCATGGAAGTACCAATTATCTTTTTCAAAAAATGCCAAGGATATAAAGATGTATTACAGGTATTACTATTTTGGGAAGCTCAGTGAACATTTTAGAGTTGCACTGATTTTTTTGTTTACTCAAAAGTTTGGGATGATCACAACTGTATATCGCTTTGTATAGACATTTTTCAACAGATTTCTTTTTATGGAACTGCAGAAAAAGGTGGACATCAATCTTCATTCGGTAATCTGTGTACATCAGCTGCTTCTCTATAGGTTGGAAGCCGTTCTTTAAGGACTCTGACAGGTTACTAATTATACTGTTATAAATCTGATTCTCTTTGGACAGAAGAACTGGATGTTCCACCAAGTTTCTTTCCAAGACACAGGAAAGGTTCAGCCACTTCCACGGTTGCTGGGTTTACTATGTTTTTTCGCTTTTTCCTAATGCATAATTACTCCATGGTTTTATTTTGCAACATAAAGTCTTTGCCTTTTTAATTGCACCAAGCTGTGCAGACTGATTTGCAGCCTTGATTTTTCCAGTCTTTTTGACCTGGCTGCTAGTTAACCTTCAGATCTGTTTAAATTGTCATGCTTGTTACTTTTAGTTCATTCTGCCAGTTCTAGTGGAAAATGAAGCTTGTTTTTACTATGATTTTTTTTTTTTCTGGTGAGTCCCTGTAGACATGTCCTGTGAGGGTCTAATGTTCAGAACTGCCGAGATCAGGCATCCTCGAGCTGTTCCTCTCCCAAAGTGGGGAGGACTGTGGTTTGCATACTTTGAAGCCAGCATTCTGAATAGTCATCCGAGCTATGTAACAAATTACCCTCAAGCTTAGCAACTTGAAATAATCAACAACTGCTTTTAGTTTCTATGGATCACAAAGTGAGGACAAACTGAGCTGAGGCTGTGGGTGGCACCCTGAGGCTGTGGGTGGCATCCTGGGGCTGTGGGTGGGATCCTGGGGCTGTGGGTGGCATACTGGGCTGTGGGTGGCACCCTGAGGCTGTGGGTGGCATCCTGAGGCTATGGGTGGCATCCTGGGGCTGTGGGTAGCATCCTGGGGCTGTGGGTGGCATCCTGAGGCTGTGGGTGGCACACTGAAGCTGTGGGTGGCACCCTGGGGCTGTGGGTGATACCCTGGGGCTGTGGGTGGTACCCTGGGGCTGTAGGTGGCACCCTGAGGCTGTGGGTAGCATCCTTAAGCAATGCAGTCATCTGAAAGCCTTCTGGGAACTGGAGGGCCCACCCCTAAGGTGGCTCACTCGCATGCTAGGAAGTTAATGCTGGTATGGAAGATGGGCCTCGGTTTGTCTTGGTGTGGCACTATCTGTGGATTGCTCAAGTGTCCTCCTGGCATGGAGGTTGGCCTCCCCCCACAGTGAGACCTGCAGAGGAGGCAATCTTGATGAACTTCCAAAGTCAGACCTCGGTTACACAATGCCCAATTGATGACCTGAGGGGGCCCTCATCAGTGGGAACTGTGTAGGCAGAAGCATTGCACCGTGGGGTGAGTGACACCATCTTAAGGCTGGCTCTCAACTCTAAAAGATCTCAAGTCTTTTCAATCAAAGCAATTGCTTCTCTGTTTACATGGATGAGATGTGTGACTTAAACGGTTAGTGTGTATGTGTGTGTGTGTGTGTGTGTGTGTGTGTGTGTGGTACATATTTGCATCTTGGAATGTGATTAGATTATCTACTTTATGTCTGTCATCCTCACAGACTAAGTTACCAGAATAGAGCACAGAAAGTGTGAAACTGACTGAAATGTGAAGCTGCTTTAGAAGCACTGGTTGTTAGCCTGTCTCCTCGCTCTGCCAACCATCACTTACATGGTATTCCCATATTGCTGTTATTTGTAAAAACAGAAAACCATATTCTGCTAGAGAACTACAATGTAAATAAGAAAGATACCGAACTAGAGCTAAAAAATAACATCACAATTACAGTTCAGAAAATGCAGATCAGAAATCCCATTTAATTCATTGTGTGCTAGAAAAGTTTTCACTTTATGATGCACTTGAAAGGTAATTATACCACCTACATGGTCAGCTTCTTACTGCTGCTTCTCAGCTGAGGATGCAAGGAAATCTACATGCTTCTCTGGACAAGATTATTATGTTTTAAGTTTTGGGATATGATCAAAATATCCAAAATCTCTTAATGCAAGAATGTGAGAAGACGCAGCGATCTTCCTTTATGGCACTCGGTGAGATGTTTCAAAGGCTGAGAATAAACAACCCACTTCTAAAAATATATTAAAATATTTCCTAGATGGGAAATCGAAGACATATATATGTTCATGGCAACATTGTGCACAGTGATGAAAAACTATGCAGCAGGCAAATGGTGAAATTGAGAACACTACATTCTGATTACATTAACTAGCACAATCAAACCGCTCTATCCTGCAGGCCAACCTGAACATAGCATATCTCAGTCATGTAGTGTTCCGGAACTTTAGTGATCATATGCCACATGATTTTGAGGATGGAGCTCTCGCTCTCTCTCTCTCTCTCTCTCTTCTCTCTCTCTCTCTCTCTCTCTCTCTCTCTCTCTCTCTCTCTCTCCCCTCTCTCTCTCCTCTCTCTCTCTCTCTTCTAGTATTCTCTGGACTTTTAGTACAGTCCATACCTGGAGCCAGCTCACTATGGAATAAACACAGTGCTGTTCCACGGGGATGGGGAAAAGGATTGGGATTCATAAATTGCTACCTTCTTAGGCGGTAGAACTGACAATACCCGTAATGACGTTCTACTAAAGTCATAGTGCGTGGCCTGCGCTTAGTAAACAGCTTTGCCCCTCCTTCCGAACGAAGTCCTGACCAGCAGACAGAACATCAGGGAATCGTCAGTAAACTCTGTGCTGCCGTCTCATGTTTTAACAATAAGGACATATAACCAGGTCTCCCAAGAGTTTCCATTCACCTAGCGTAGACTCGTTTATCTCTGGATTAATTTATCTTTGACAGTTACTGTTTATTCAGTTTTAGACAAAAATGTGTCATAATGTTCCACAAGACAATGTTTACATCATTGAACAGAAATAAGAGTACGTTTACTCACAATTCCAGGAAAATTTATTTCAGTGACTAAAAAGGAAGTCAGGAAAATATCAAATGTTATTTTAAAATGACACCACCTGAGAAAAATAAATAAAATGAACTGAAGAAAAAAATAACATTCTAGAAATCCAGATGATGAAATCCAATTCCTTTGGGAAACTTATCTACAGGGAATGTTGTCATGTTCAAAACTGCATGAAAGAAAATATTCTTTTCTGTCCTGTGGCTGTCAGAATTATTCATTTTATTAATAATAATTACTTTTTTAATAATAACTTCATTGCACGCTAAGCATTTTTACATGGAAATACCACATCTAAATAACTGCATTGCAGCCCTTAGTGGGAGGTGGTAAGTAGTTAAGCTAGGATTCAGATTGAGGTAAGACCAGCTTTTAAGCTCTATACCGAATTAGCATCTGTCCATCTCAGTTTCCTCTGAGCTTTTACCCAGGTGAAGTCATTAGGTCATTCCTGATCTGTGAGCCAGAGCTTAGCATCTAGCTACATTACATGCAAACTATATTATAGAAACTCTACTGTATTTCTTTCAAAAAGTGTGCCAGACGCAGCTGTAGACACATAACCTCAGCACTCAGGAAGCTGAGGGAGGAAGATCTTGAGGTTGAGGCCAGTCTGGCCTACACGGCAAAACCTGAAGCCAGCCTGGGTTACATAGACTTTGTTTCTAAAAGCAAACAAACAAAAGAAGTGTAGGAAATTTAGCTGTGACTGATTTATGTATAAAACTTTTGCCTTTGTAAGGAAAGCATAGCTTTGACTTAGAGTTTGTGATTTCCCAGATGTTTTTCTGCTTTTCGTGGGTCTTGGCCTTATTTCTGGCACAGCTCTGTGACGATGGTTCCTAGATCCCACAGGATACAATACAGCTAGGATCCAAGACGAAACCCAGACATTGGGTAACTTCTGTTTCCCGTGTTACAACACCTGTCATCTGCTTGTGCTATTTCTGATTTCAATTGCTCAGGATGCCCTTCATAACCAGGAGTTGGAGCTGATCTCCTAGAGAGGTCTACATTGCTCAGGATGCCCTTCATAACCAGGAGTTGGAGCTGATCTCCTAGAGAGCTCTACATTGATGTCCTAGATCTCTACACTCTATCCAGAGCTGACCGCAGCCCTGTATGGGCACCCCCAGTCTAAGTTCTTGCCTGCTGCTGTGTCCTTCCCGCCTCTCTCAGATGCCTACATCTGTTCTCTGCTGCTTGCTGGGTGCTGGGAGATGTAAAAACTCCACCACTCTCACCTTCCAGCTTCTTTGGGGCTCTTAAGTTACCATTTTAATCTAATAATTTAATCAGTTTCTAGTTTGCAGTGATTATCAACACATGTTGTCTTCACTTATTCCAATTTTTATTTTCATACCTTGAATACAACATACATTTATTTATTGAGATGGTAAGTTTATTAATCAGAGGAATGATTTCTTGGAGTTACTGCCTTCAGCACATGCTCCACACTGTGGCAATATATAAAAATCTGTACCAACAGCAGAGGGCCATCTGCAGTTCCCCCTGTCCTTACGTAAAATTGCTTTAGAGATAAAGTAAGATTCTGAGAGGCACATTCTGTGTGGGGATCCCGAGTATGAAATCAACCTAGGCTGCGTGGGACTTCCCAGAGGTGGAGTCTTCCCAGGCTATATGGAACTCTCCAAGTATGAAAAGCGCCCAGACAGGCCGTATGGCCTCCCTGGGGTGGAATCATGGCTATTTTAGGAGTCTAGCCAGCATAGTAGTTATGAGTTGACTTGCTGTGCCCCAGAGTCAGCAGCAGACGCAAAGGGCAGATAGGCACTGTATTGTTGCTTTCTCATTGCTCTGACAAGTAACTGACAAAGACAACTTAAGGAAAGAAGGGTTTCACTCACAGTTCAAGGTGTGTTGAGGCGGGAAGTCACGGTGGCAGGAGTGTGAGGCAGCTGGTGACACCGACCCACCATCAGGAAGCAGAGGGACGGACACTGGTGAACCACTCTCTGGCTTAGTTATCCAGCCCAGTTCCCCAACCTGTGGGATGCTGTCACCCATGTTCAAGGTAGAGCTTCTTTCTTCAGTTAAACCTTCTGGAAATACTCACCTAGACATACCCAGAAGTGGGGCCTATGGTAGTTCTTAATCCAGTCAAGTTGGCAGTAAGACCCTAGATGGTGACTGCATAACATACACCGTTCATTTATCTAAGTGGTAGAAAAACCTCTTGTTTAGAAAACTTGAGGTGGGGCTCCATTTTAGGGTTTGTTTCATTGCTGATAATTTAAAAAAAAAAAAAAGGTTGAGGAGTTTCTGTACCAATCAGGAAGAAAAGGTGATTGTGGTTAAAATGTCTCATCTGCGGGTTACCGTGTTTCTGCTTTGATGCCTGCCCTACGGTGCGTGCTTTATAATGATGACTTGTGTCAGTAACTAATGGCACTACTTATTCTTGAAATAATTTCTGTGACTAGTAAGGCCCCTTTTCCTTCTCCAAAGTTGGTCCTAGGAGTGTTATAAACTGTTTGCAGGAGGAGATGAAGTGCATTATATGTATCAAAGATTAAGAGTAAATCAATAAAAATACAAAGTTATGCTTTTTAAATCCATGTTTTCTTCTTACCCCTCCCATACAAAATATTAAATTACATAATTCCATCACTAGGAATAAAAGAGCAGTACAGCACGTCTGTCCTGTATAGGAAGCAGAGTGTGTTTAAGGGCAGTTAGGCCAGAGCAGCTGTGTATTACTTACTGCCTAGTCTTCCAGTGATGTCCTTGGTTTAAAACTACACGGTCTGACTGCTGGGGGCACTTCTCCTAATTTCTAAATGTGCTGAAAGAAGCACTGCGTGCTCTGACTGACACAGGGACCCACCATCTCTATCTGGGCAGCATCAGGCTTTGTCTGGTCATTTTGCTGGTAAATGTTAGTTCTCACGCTGCCAAAATGAGTTGCCACCTTGTTTCCATCATTATTTTTAACTAGGGTACAAAATGATGGATTTTACTGTGACATTCCCATTTATGAGTATCATTGTACAGGGCTCATCAGCAGCCTCCGGGGACCTTCCTGAGAGGCCTCTGGCTCTGTCCTCTGCAGTCCTTCCACACAACTGTCACTGTCCTGGCTTTGGGACACAGAGCAGGGCTTCAACCCCACACACAAACTGCTGCCCAAGTCTTTCTGTTCATTTTTCAGAAGCATCATGTCCTCTGCCAGCAGCATCCAGGCCCCGAGCAGGGTGTGCTGCCTTCTGGTATTTAGGTACACACAGTTGCTCAGCAGTCGAGATCTTCAGTGTCTGTGCTGTGAAGGTCAAGGGTGACGTCATGTCCTAGTCATTAGCCATCTGCCCTGCTTCCCTGAAATCCACACAAACATGAGGAGGAGTTCTTGGGACTCTGCCCTGCACAGCCTGATGTGAAAAGCTGTGCGAGCAAGCACACCGTCCCCCCTTAAAACACACAGACACTGGGCAAGGCACTGTAGTGGTGACAGCAAATACAGGTTTTCAGGCCATTTTTGTTACTTGGTTTATTTGTAAGCATTCCTTCTCACAGGAGCATCCCTATCTTCAGTCTCTCTCTCTGTCTCTCTCTCTCTCTCTCTCTCTCTCTCTCTCTCTCTCTCTCTCTCTCTCTCCCCCTTCCCCACTTCCTTCTTTCTTAATAATCCAGAAGACAGTGGGAAGCTGAGCTGGAAAACGCTGATCTTGGATTTAATCAGGAGATGTCTGCTACTGCGCCCTGCTCCAGAGCCTGAACTGTGAATGCTGCCTTCCTTGCTCGTGACCAGCTCCACAGAGCACTAGGATGACTAGACATATGATTTTTACAAGAAAAAAAAAAATTCTTCTTTGGGGAAACAATTATTAACTGATTTCATTGTTTCAAGCCTTTATCAAGGCTCGTAATCTTTGTACGGACTCTATCAGGGCCTCCTTTACAAGAACGTTGAAGGGCTTGTCCAAAGTCACAGTGCTGCTGAGCAGAACAGAAACAGAAACCCCCTCAGACTTCAGACCTTGTGCGCTTAGCTTGCTGTGCTGCCATTCTTGGGTGAGACTCAGATACAGTAGGAGTATTATTCCGATATGCAGTGCCCAGCACTGTGTGGTAACAACAGTGTAAAAGAGAGGAAAGAGAGGAGGTTGTAGAGGTGAGCAGGTTGTTTGTGTGAGCCTTAAGAACTGAAGTCCATGAGGGGTAGATACCATAATTTGGGATCAGACTTCAGTTACAGGAAGTGACATGAGTAGAAAGTGCTGGGTCTGGATGGTCAGCATGAAAATAAGCTGTTTTGTTTTGTTTGATTAAAGGATGCAAGGAATTCAAAAGAAGATAGAGGGGTGGGGAGGTGGCTCCGTTTGATAAAAGGATGCAAGGAATTCAAAAGAAGATAGAGGGGTGGGGAGGTAGCTCCCTTGGCAAAGTGCTGCCAGCCTGAGGATCCGAGTTCAGTCCCCAGCACCCATGTAAATGCTGAGCTGGTGGCACAGGCTTGCCCCCCACTCCCCACTCCCCGTGCCTGGGAGGCAGGGGCAGGAGGATCCCTGCCCAGTTGGTTCAGTGAGAGACCCTGTCCCAAAAAATAAGGTACAGAGCAATGGAGGAAGACACCTGATGTTGACCTCTGGCCTCCACATGCACACATGCACACACACGCACACACACACATGCACACACACACGCACACACACTAAAGACACAGACAGAGGAGCAGGGAGAAAGGCAGGCTAGAGCCAGATTGCTCAGGCTGTTTTGCAAACGGTTAAGGTCAAGGGAACAAAGGGTTTTTGTTGTGTTTTATTACTGTTGATGTTTTTACATTTAGAGAGAGAGTGTGTGTGTGTCGGCATTGCACGACTCGGGTGCACTTACCTACATGCAGGCAATACATGCATACACATAAAATAAAAATAATAAATGAAATATTTTAATTTAAAAGAAAAGAACATCACCGTGATTTCTGGCCTGTGCTGGTGAAAGTCGTTGTATTATCTTGGCTAAGCCTCCAAATATCTCTGAAACCTGTGACAAGGGATTCCTTATTCCACAGATGAGGACAAAGGTTTGGAAACTCCTGCATGCAGCCTGGCTTCACTCTGGGTGTCTCAAACTAGATTTGAGCCTCAGATGTCAGTGTCAGAGCCCAGAGGCTCAGAGCCTGTGCTTTCCTGAGTCTTTAAAAGTATTAGAGGCTCTAAATGGGTAAGAAAAGGACTCCAAGTCTTAAAACCACCCCAAGAGCACAGACCCCTCATGGAAGAGACTCTCAGAGGAAATGGATGGAGAAGGGGGTGAGGACCTCTGACAGAGAGAGATCCTTAGGAAGGGTGAGAGGAGCCTCCTGGACAAGAGGAGAACATCTTATCACCAATTTCTTTTTTAAAAAATTGGCTGGAGAGACAGCTCAGCAGTTAAGAGCACTGGCTGCTCTTGCAGAGGACCCAGGTTCAGTACCCAGCACCCACATGGCAACTAACAACTATCTATAATTCCAGGCGAAGCAACACCCTTTTCTGGCCCCTGTGGGTATTGTATGCACATCGTGCACATACATAATATGCAGGCCACACACTGAAACACATAAAATATATATAAATCAATCAAACAATTTTTAAACTTACTGAAAAATGAAAGAATATAGAAACAGATGGAGTAAAAAGCAATTCAAATTAAAAGTCCTCAATATTACTTAGAAAACAAGTTTACTTAGAAAAGAGGCAGGGATTTTCTGACTGGAAGGAAATATTTTAATTAGTTGAGGATACAGTTGACAAAATTTTATTTAGTGCCTCCTTTGAAAGAGGAGATAATTCAGTAGAGAGGAGAATGTCAGATAAGATGGGTGTCTTTAGGACCTGAAACGGCATTGCAAGGCCTCTTAGCGGAGCCCAACAGCTTGGCTTCTAGGCCTCGCCAGCTTGTGACTAGTTGGTGGAGGGGTGAATGGTACAGGATAGGGCTGGAAACTACAGCGGTGAGAAGAGCAGATGGCATGGGAGAAAGACGCATTCCCAAGCCGGCAGAGAAGCTCCTGGATGCCTGTTGGGAGGGAGATCTCCACATACTATTCGGAGAGAGGTCGGATTATCAGAAACAAACCCTTTGTGATCTGAAAAGAATTGCAGTTTGATGCCTTGGGGGGAAATACTGGTTCCAAATCCAGCAAACTGCAAAATGCCCTGTCTGCACTTAGTAAATAGGGCCATTAGTAAAATTAACTGGCTGTCCCAGGAAGGGAGGATGACACGCCTGTCGTCAAGTGAAATGGGGTGTTATGATGAGAAGTGAGGATGCAGAGCAGGAGGGCAGAAGGTTATTGGCAGTCAGATACGGTCATCGCGCCTCTCTGTAGCTTCCCGTCCTAGTTAGCTTTCCGTTTGTGATAAAACCCTCAGGCCAAAAGCAACTTGGGGAGAAAAGGGTTTATTTGCTTACATGTCCTGATCACAGTTCATCATTGGCTGAAGGCAGGGCAGGAACCTGGAGGCAGGAGCTGAAGCACAGACCATGGAGGAACCCTGCTTACTGGCTTGCTCCTCTGGCCTGAGCTCACCCTGCTTCCTTATACAACCTAAGGCCATCTTCCCAGTGGAGGCACCACCCACAATGGTCTGGCGCCACCCACCACAATTAACAATTAAGAAAATACCTCGCAGCCACAGGTCAAGCCTGTGAGGCAATGCCTCAGTGGAGGCCCCTCCTCCCAGGTGTGTCAAGGTGAAACAAGCTGCCCAACATACTGGCTCATCCACCATCCCACCCCTTTTCAGATGACCCTTCTCATCTTTAAAATCATCTCAGAGGTTTCACCGCCCATTTTATAGGTGAAGGTGCTCTGGTTCTGACCTTGGGGTCTTGATCTAACTGTAACTGAACGCAGTGCGTTTGCATGTTGGTGAGAACAAAACCAGTGTGCACTGGAGAAAGGTGTACCCACAACAGCACGGAGGGTGCGTTTTCAAAGTCAGTGCTCTCCCTGAACACAGGCGTCTGTGCATATTCACACTCAGTTAAGGAGTGCTTTCAGAGCATGCTCAGTATAATGTCATAATTTTTTTTGTTATATATAGTTTTTAATTTTTTAGAAGAAGCATTTCATTACAGTTTTAACATACTCAATAACAGTTTCCAGAGCAAAGTTACATCTTTTAAAAGTGGCTATCTATAAAATTTTTAGGTTCACTGTTGAATTAATACAGTTATACAATATTGAACTCAGTATAAACTCTATAAGACATAAAATTGAATGAGTTTTTAACCTTTAAAAAAGATCTCCATTTCATTTTAAAATATACTGTTTCTTACAGAAAGACTCATTGTTTTTGCTAATAACACTGAGATGTGGGCACATGCATCTCTAACATGGTTTGGGATGTTCTGTATGATATACACACAAAAAAAATCAACAATTTTTAAAAAATGAATTATATTCGAGGTGGAAGCATAAAAATTTATGTCACATTAATTAGTAGAGGTGATAAATATTACCATTGAAATCTACCTGATGACTTTATATCCATACACAGGTGCCAAGGATCCAAATGCAATCAATTATGACTAGTAATAATCAGATACATAAGGTCATAATTTTAAAAGGAAAAATAGTATACACATTTTAAAGTATTGTATTAATTCTTTGAATTAATCTGCATTGATCATACAATGTATTTTGATCCTAGTCACTCCCTATCACCTCCCAGATCCACTCCCGTTTCCCTAACCCTCCCCAACTTTGTGCTTTCTTTTTGCTTTTGAAAAAAACAAACAAACAAACAAACAAACATTGAGGGCTGGAGAATATGACTCAGCAGCTAAGAGCACTGGCCGCCCTTGCAGAGGACCCAGGTTCGATTCCTAACACCCACATACAGCTAACAACCATCTGTAGCTCCACTCCCAGACGATCCAGTGCCCTCCTCTGACCTCCACAGGCATTGCAAGACACAGATGCCCTTACAAACATTCAGGCAATACACTCATACACATAAAAATAATGATATATAAAATACATTTTTAATTGACTCCAATTTGTATTACCCAGATACTCCTAGGTATGTGGCCATCCACTGGAGTGTGGGCCACCTACTCGGGACCTCACCCTTAAAGAAAATGTATTATCCCTCTTCCAGATACTATTAGTGTATTCATATATAAAAAGGAGTTTAAATGGAGTTACCATATAATGGGGACAGTATTCTTCCAGACCTCATAGGCTATCAAATAAAAAGCCCAGTGCCAGGAATGGGTTACCTCCTCTGGAGCTGTTGGTCACTGGGGCCTCACAGACCCCAAAACATTACAAGGTATTGCCATTGCTTTTATTTACCCTCCAGAACTTGATGGTAGGACCTTATTGCTGAAGATGCTTGAGATACAGAACATGGAGAAATCAAGCTGGTACTGACCTCAAAGCTTCATCCCTACTGGTTAGCTTTCACAGTACTAGAAGGAGCTGTGCATGTGCTGGAGGAGAAAAGTCATCAGAAGTATTATCCAACTATGAACTTCATAAGCTACAGTAATGACTGGGCCTGGCAAGGTATACCCATTGGTGTGTAATAGTGACATGAACGTTATGGGACCAATCAATCACTTTCTGGTCAGATTTAAGGCTGGCTCCACAGGACAGACACCTGACACCATTATTGGGGTCAAGAACCTGTGACTACATAGGTCCTAGGTCCTAGGGGAGCACATACTGCCATTATTCTGCTAAACAGACATCGTTTTAAACCAACTGTTAATAACTTATCACTGTACTCATATATTAGTGCATCTTTCTCAACCCTCCGCAGAGGAACTTCTTTTTGCAGTAGATGGTGATTGACACAGAGATTCAAAACTGGTAAAAGTGAAGAGATTTGGAGTGCTCTGTCCTAAATGGGACATACGTATTACACCCCTCCTCCCAAGGCTCAGGGATAATGGAGGAGGAGGAGGCAACAGGATTGTAAGAACCAGAGGCAGTGGATGACTACAGTGTGACAGTGTTGGTGGTGAAAATAAAGGCCACTTTGAAGGTGTGTTAACATGGGAGTCTGCTCCTTAAGGTCTCAGATAGCTGCACATAAGGAAGTCTTTTCACCACAGTGTACTGACTCACGGAAAACCTGAACAGTTAATTAGCCTTGGCAGATTCCAAGGTAGAAATTAGCTCTAATTTTTACAAACTGGAGAAGCAATGTGTTGCCCAGCCTGTCTTTTACCTCTAAACTGTGAACTTCTGCATTTCATTTTCAATTTTTTAATGTTTTATTTTCACATATTAATTATCCATGCCAGTTTTTAAGAAAAACAATTTTAAATTTTTATTAAGACATTAAAGGATTTCCAACCATCCCCAGGATAATTACGTTCATTTCTGCCATGATGTCCTAAAACACTAAATTAATGCATTATTTTTCAGGTGTGAGAATGAAACCAAGTTGAAAACAGAAGAAGTACTGTGGGCTTATAACTTCTGCCCCACTCCGTACTCCTGGACTGCACTTCTGGGCCTTATTTTGTATCTTGGTTTCTTTGCACCTGGTGAGCAAATGCCTTTGATGTTTTTGTGTCAAATCATCTCCCTTTGGAGGAGGCACATTACTTGATTTGAAATTCCTTATGTGACTTTCTTGCTGTTTATTTTTAATTGTTTTACTTTTCAGGAATGGGCCCAATGCCTTGGACTGTGAATTCTGAGATCTATCCCCTCTGGGCGAGAAGTACAGGAAATGCTTGCTCATCTGGAATGAACTGGATTTTCAATGTTCTGGTTTCACTGACATTTTTACATACAGCAGAGTATCTTACATACTATGGTAAGAACATTTTTTCCCAACATATTTCCTTTTTTTTTAATCTTAAATGATCTTTTCTAGATGCACTACAATTTGTGATTGAGAGACTATACCCTTACGTTTTTCTGTCATCAGTATCTGCTTGGCCCTCTCAATCGCCACAGGGTCTTGGAAATTTGTCTGAGAGAAGAGAGCTCCTTTGCTAAGCTTCTTATGATCCTCCAGCTTTTATCACTGGCACGGACCCATCCTTCCACCCCAAACATCTCCTAGCTGCCTCAAGGGGAAAATCCTTATGGCATGGTTTTCATTTTAATCAGGAAACATAAGTAGAAAATGGGAAGAAGAGGAGGACAGGGCCAACCCAGTGTCCCCTGAGAGGGATGGAGCCCCGCACAAGACCTGAGGTGGTGCACACCTCAGAGTACCTTGTCCATACTCAGAAAGTCATGCTGGGCTGCAGCTGCGGCTTCCACCGAATTGGCCACACTGTGCCAGCCAAGATGAGGATTTGGGTGTCCTGGGAGCCTAGCACTTGCCAATCCCAGAGCTGTGAACACAACAGTTCAGATGAAAGTGTGAGGAGACCGTATTAGAGAAGATACTATTGGGCGAAGGCTGCAGTACAAAAGTGCTCCGAGAGGCTATCTCAAATCCATTTTTATTAAGGGGAAAAGACCTTTGCCATCCCCCCGCCATAGAAAGGTTTCTGCCTTGTCTGCATGACTTTAGAAATTTCGATATGATTCTTAAAGGTGAAATGTACCTCAGTCTCATCTTTCCACAAGCCTCTGTGGTATATGTGGAATGTCCACTTAGAAGCATTTAGAGCAGTGGTCTCATCCCACCGGTGCCCCTCCCAGCCCCACCTCCTCCCATGTCTGGGCAGGTTTACTGTTTGCCCCTGCCATAGACCAAGGCAGCCCAGGAGAACCAGACCTGTGCCTCATTGACCCTGCGTTCTGGTTCTTTCCAGGGGACAGGCAGCTGTCCACCTAATAGGAATTGGTGACCGAGGACATGTACAAGTCTATGTCTGCTTTTAGTTAATATTTATTCTTTCCAGGGGACAGGCAGCTGTCCACCTAATAGGAATTGGTGACCGAGGACATGTACAAGTCTATGTCTGCTTTTAGTTAATATTTACCAATGCTTTTATTATCTTTTAAAAATTCTTCTCTCCCAATCACTACTTGGAATATTTGGAAACATTTGTTTTCTTGGAAAGGAAAAATCACTGGACTAGAAAAAAGAGACTGTAAGCAGAATACTCAACTTTATCCCACTTGACAATTAAAGATGTTTACATAAACTCATGAACTTACCTTCATGACATAAATGTGAGTGCAAATATTGTTAGGGTCCGTGACTCGATGGGTCCCCTCCAGGTAACAAATACACGGGATTGGAGATGTAAAAATCAAGCAGAGTCTTTACTTCCAGCTAGCTGGGGTCGACCGGCTTCCCAAGTCATGCAAGTCTGGTCAGAACGATCGACCCCCATTCATTTTCAGATACAGATTATATAGGCCCACATAGTCATTACACAAAAAGCATTCCTCAGCAGACACTTTGATCAAACATCTTCTAAAAGCTATAGTTTCGGTTAAACATCTTTTCCAGGAAGGGTAGATCTGGTGTAAGCCTGGTGCAACTTCCTTCTTTTGTTCCTTATCGGTTATCTGGTATGTGCAAACAGGCCTACAGGACACATTGTAAATCAACTGAGTCTGGGGTCCAGGGTCCAGGAAGGAGGTTTACAGCACTTCAATTCTTAGCATTTCAACTAGGTTAATCATCCATGTGTGGTAGATACAATCAGGCAGAACAGGCAAGCTTAGCAAGTAAATCTAAATCAACATTTTAAACAGAGTTTTCTTTCAAAATGCAGAGTTCTTACAGCATTCATCAAGGTATTTCATTTTTTTTTCCCCAACAATATGATTTGTATCTGCTGAGGAAAGCTTACATGTTTGAAGACCTACATATATAATAATATCCTTAGAGCCAAAGACAGTCCAAAGAATTCGAGTCTATATAAGACTTGGGTTACAAAGGTGCTCTTTCTGGAGCCTGTGCTAGCAGAGAAGCTGAGGCAGCAGAGTGCAGCTTAGAGGGGCATGGAGCAGGCTGTCAGGAGGCCTGGGTACAAGCCTTTCCCCACCCTGAGCTTCTCCCCTGTCAACATTGGTCCATTCCGTCTACTGCTAACAGCGGGGGCATGGATCAGGTCAGTCAGGCTTTCCAATGGACATTTTAATCTGCATGTTACTGATTTACAGAGGTTCTGTCCGTATTCCTGATTAATGACTGTGCTTTCAAATGGTATTTCTCAGGGAATGTCATGTCCTTGGTTTTTTCTCTCCTTTCAATGGTTTCATAAGATCTTTTTTAGTCCTTCCTCATCACCACTCTAGAGAGGCTCACACTACAGGCCATTCAGGGAGGGTTGTTACTGAAACTTACTGGCGTGTCACAAGTGTGCCATCCATGCAAGGCATCTGTGGCTTAAGGTGTTTTGTAGATCATTGTGTTAAAGTTCCTAAGTTGAAATATTGAAGACAAACATGGTCTTTGATTGTTCCTGTATAATTTACTTAAATGTTTGTTTTCATCTAGAATTTAATATGGGATTATAAGAAGATTTCTCTCAGAAGAATGAGGAGGAATCTCTCTGAACTGTTTAACAGTCCTGTGAAAGATTCTTATAGGGTTTTCCCCTTCCTTTTTCAAGTAAGAAAAGCCGTAAACAAGCTGCTTCCTCAGTTCCAAGGCGGCTGGGAGGAGCTCTTGCACCTGTGGCTCAGCACAGCTCAGCTGCCCACAGTCCACAGCCAGCCTGGCAAATCTGCCTGCTTTGTAGTCTTCAGATTTGATTAAGGTTTTGTTTAGTGAAATTTCCTAGCTGTTGTTAGGCTTTGGGTATCTGGGTTCCAAGAAAGAATCTGTTTTGGTCTTGTTTTGTTTTGTTTTCTAGATGTGGTATCATTTATCCAACAGTGGCCTTGAAGTTTCTATATAGCCCAGGAAGACTGAACTCCTGATCTTCCTGCCCCCCCCCAGGTGTGTGTGTGCCGCCACACCTGGTTTATATGGTGCTAAGGACCGAACCCAGGGCTGCAACTCTACTGACTGAAGCACATCTTAGCCAGGAACTCTTGTCCTCAAGGACCTTCCTTAAACACCTGATTGTTTAACTTCGAGCATTTAGTACTGAAAGGCTTTGCTACTGCTAATTAAGCTACTGTTCCAAATTTATGAAATCAAATGGTAAAGAAAAAAAAATGGGATGCTTCATAAAGCCAAAATGGTTTGCTTTGTTAGATTTCCCAGCTCAGACATTGTGTGGTCTAAAATGTCATAGCAGCTGCATCTAGTCCTCTGTGTCATCGCATGACCATCCTTTCTTTGTCCATCCTTATGAACATCTTCCTTCTTAAGAAATATTTTACTTTTTCTAATTTAACATGTATGGGTGTTTTGCCAGCACCGTGTTCATGCAATGCCTGTGGAGGCCAGAAGAGGACATAGGATCCCCTGGAACTGGAGCTTTGGAGGGTTAGCCACCATGTGGGTGCTGGGAACTTAACTTGGGTCCTCTGCAAGAGCAGCCAGTGCTCTTAACTACTGAGCTACCTCTCAGTCCCTGTGGGTTATATTTAATAATGGATCCAGCAGGATTTCCAAACAGAGTGGCTGTTGAAAAGGAAGGTTAAGAGAAAGGTACAGGATGACTCCCATCCCCAAGCATGAGAAACAGGAAAAAGAATTGGCATGAATTCCACTGAGGCATCAGCTCAGCAGCTCAGTCATTGTGCCAGGTCCTAGAAACCAAGATTCCTCCTGACTTCAGATTGTCTTAAGTAGACCCAGCACGTGCACATAGCGGTAGTACCTTTTGATCATTACATTACAATATTACTGAGGTGAGTCTGTGGAAACACTAGGAAAGTAATTCCCTTCGGTGGGGAACAGGAGGAGAGGCTTCAAAGCAGATCATCTGAGCCTGGTCTGTTGTTAGGGTGCAGTTTGGTATCACCTGATTTGAGTTTTGAAAGGTTAGTTGTACTAGACACACAGGACTAAAATGGCTTCGATGAAGCCCGTACGTGGGGCTCCGTCCCCACCTGCTCTCATTGATGACTTGGGGCACGCTCACCCTTCCCCTTTTCCATTCCAGGGGCTTTCTTCCTCTACGCCGGGTTTGCGGCTGTGGGACTGCTTTTTGTCTACGGCTGTCTCCCTGAAACTAAGGGGAAGAAGTTGGAGGAAATTGAATCACTCTTTGACAACAGGCTATGCACGTGTGGAACTTCTGATTCTGATGAAGGAAGATACATTGAATACATCCGGGTGAAGGGGAGCAACTACCATCTCTCTGACAACGACGCCTCTGATGTGGAGTAAAGCTCAGCGGCTGCCACGTTTGTTACTTCGGGGCATGTGGAGGACAGCCAACTGGTGACCACACTGCCTGCTCCTAATCTGATTCTTTCCACAGTCTTTCTGCAAGACTTCATATTCTAGAATACTTGATTAGAAGGAAAATATAACCATGGTGGTGTTTATTTTCATAAACAGAAATGTTATAAAAATCCTTTCTTAAGCAAATGTGTATAATCCCTTTCTAGATAGTCTAATATTGTACCCAGTGACATAAGTAATACCCTTTCTCCTAAGACCATAGATAATTATTAGTGGTAACAGAGTCAGTGATACTCTAGGCAGACTACATATATTTATAAGGATTATTTGAGATGGTCTAAGGGTGTTTTATGTCAAAACATGGCCTATTGACCCTAAATTTTCACACCAAATAGTGGCTTTTCTGTGATCATTTGTTAGAATGTAAATTCTATTTAAACTTTCATTCACAAATTCCAAGTGCCCTATAAGGGCACAGCTGTCCTTCTCTCCTTTGAGTTACAGATTTTAGCTTCTTTCTCCAGTGCAGATACCAAAATTTCCTCAGAGACTGACTCTACACAGGATCTTTTGATCATATCAACAACAGGTGTTTGGGGTTATTTTCATCTCTTTTTGTGTCACTGATAAGTATATTTGCACAGACAAGCTAGCATGTTTTGATAAGTATATTTTATTGTCAAAGTAAGAAAGAAATGATTTTTATAGATCCCTGATTCATTAGTCACTTAGGAATGCAATTGTAAATGCAAAATAGTGCCAGATCGTTAACCGTATCCCAGGGTCAGTTTTAAACCATGCCAAGCTCACCAGGCCATCATTGGCTCTTCTGTGCCCTCATTGGTGTTTGTAAGTAGCTGCTAGCAGACCGTTTTTCTCTTTTGCCCAGACAAATTTCTGAAACAAACAATAAGAAGAAACTCTGGTAGAAATGCTTATTGACATTTAATCTAAATCATAGGACTTCCTTTCCTAACTTTTCATTATCTCTTCCCAAGGAAAGAATGACATCTGTCACCTGATTGTACCTGTCCTTTTTTCCTCTAAGAATATAAGCCAGTTTTTATTTTGCACACTTTCCTCATTTTTCTTGATAGTTTGCTAATATAACCCAGATGCAAAGATTTGTGTCTATGTTTTCTTTATCTCTTACCTGGCTTGGTTTTCCATCTTGTCTAAAATTTGAGATTTTCCATTGGAAAAGACATATGATTCTAAGTATCACAGTCTTTTCTGCAGTAGCTTTTGAAGTATGCAGTGGTTTCTATGCTCATTCAACAATGAATTCCTAATTCTCACCATCCTACTATGAGCCATGTGGTACAAACAAACCTACTTGCTCTCAGAACTCTTTTGCGAGTTCTAATATCGTGAACAAATCTTATGACAAGTTAGGAAGACGTCAGTTTGATCCATCTTAGTATAGTCTAAACATCTTTAAGAAAGTTTCAAGCCGGTCGTGGTGGCACATACCTGTAGTCCCAGTACTTGGGAGGCAGAGGCAGGTGGATCTCTGTGAGTTCAAGGCCAGCCTGGTCTACATAGTGAGTTCCAGGACAGCTGGGGCTACAGGGAGACCCTGCTTCAAAAAAACAGAGAAAAAAAAAGTTTCATATTTGGAGTGAAAAAGCGGTTGATGAAAATTCAAAGTATTTCTGCCAGTGTCCAAGATGTTGTATTCTTCTTGTAAAGTACAGCTTATTCTTACCATAATTACCAAGTGGAGACATTTTAGCAAAGGGAGGTCATTCTCTGAATCACTAGAGGTACTTAAACAGTCACTTTGTGTCCTGGCAACCCTTCAGCCAAAAGAGAACATTTTCTCTGTTTGGATATTTCATGTTATTTAAAAACATAATATTTTGGAGAAATTTTCCTCAAATTAGGTGCTTCGACAGTTAATTTCTAGGGAATATTAATATTGATTTTTCTCCAGAAAAGAAGATATTATTTAATAGAATATATTATTTTATTGATATTTCTTATCACATAAGAAGTTTCTTAGCTCAACAGCATTTTACAAGGATAAAGTGAAAATGAGCTATTATGTGGTATAGTTAGAATATTATGAAAGGAAAAATATTTAGGTAAGTAAAGTGCTCTCTTTAAAATATATTTTTCTGATATATTCAAGTAATTGCCTCAGTTCTTCCCTTCATGACATACACAGCCTTAAGTATTTATGTATCTTCAGCTGGGCTGAGGCACAGTAACTTTATTAAAGGGACAACTTGATTCTTATCTCTTAAAGCAAAACATAACCTGTTCTCTTTGATGTGAAAAACTGATGTTTTCAACTTTGTGTCCACAAATTCACACAATAATGGGAAGTTATCTACATTTCTCTTGACCTATTCCCTTCCATCACTTCTAAGAAATATTTGTCATTTATGTAGAAATGACATTCCATACAGTTGACATACATGACAGAGAGGCACATGTATGAATTATTTATAACTTTTTAAAAGCAAATAAATATTTGAAAAGGAACATTATACAATTGGGGTATTATTTTTAGATTTGATGAACATTTATAGAACATTAAAAGTTAAATGTTTGAAATATTCATATTTTTTTTAATATTAAACACCTTTTATGTTCTTTAGTGTCTTTGGGCAACACTGTCAACTTGAAAACCACCCCTGTGAAATCATCAAGCATATATTTTGTAAAACAATTTATATATGATGTTATTTGATCTAGACATTGAAAGAGATTAAGCATCATGCAACTGAAATTATAGGCCTCTTTCTAAACATGCTACAAATTCAATCAAGGTGTATTTAATTTCAGGAAAACTGAGTGAAGGTCAGAATCACTCCTGGAGCCCAGCTAGATGGCTAATCTGCAACAGAATTAAGAATATAAGATTTGTTCTTCTACACATAGACACGTGGTGTTAAATGCGATACCACAAAGACACAGTGTTGCAGGCTGAGGTACAGCTCAGGGGTAGAGGACTGCTTTAAAGGATTTGGTGTTAATATTTTTCTTTCGTGTAAATCATTGATAATTTTGCTTGTCACACCTAGCTTAGGCATTATCTAAAACATGATTTTAAATATATATGTAGAAAATCTAAATACAAGTTGTTTCATGAAAACAACACTAAAATATTTTAGTAATTTAATCATTGAAAGTCTGAATATTTGTTATTCTCTCCAAAATGCATCAAATTTACAAATTTTGCTGTAATTTCAATATCTATTAAATGGGAAGAATGGTCAGGAAAAAAACAGAAATTGACAACACAGCCTTTTGCTTTTAAATAGTAAAAATTAATTGAAATGTACTGCTAATAATCACAAATGCTGGAGGCTGGGCTGGAGCTGCAGGTTTTGTTTAAAAACTGACTTTTACTCCAGTGGTATAAATTTTCAGTTACCCCATTCAATCAATTCCCTAAGTAGGAATAAAAGGTGGTGCATGCCTTTAATCCCAGCACTCGTGAGGCAGAGGCAGGCGGATCCCTGTGAGTTCAAGGCCAGCCTGGTTTACATAGTGAGTTCCAGGACAGCTGGGGCTATTAGATGACAACATCAGCAGGCCAGGAGCAGAGAATTCCGAGCATGTGCTCTATAGGAAACTGCACTACATTCTACAGAAAACCACAAATCATGGGTAAAATTTACAGTTCAAAAGTAGCTGCTGCCTATAAAAAGACTTGGAGTTGCTCTCTGGATTAATTTTTAATGTCCTTTTTTCTGTCATTTTCTACCAATCCTATCCTTATGTCAGTGATGTTAAAGTCACTAATGAACTGGTTCAGATCATAGCTGTGATAGAGTGTCGGCTTGCTCAGCTTTCCGAGGTGAGCACTGTTGTTCCTCTTCTCTGGAAACAGAAATCATTTTAAATGCCAAACAGCTAACTACTACCAATGCTTTCTTTACATTGTCTAGAGAAGGAAGTAGTTGTGTGCCAATAATCATCAGCGCAGTGCTTTATAAGCGTATTCATGTTCTGAAGTAAATGAAGGTATTTTCTCCTTATAATTTACTTGTGAGTGTAAAACAGTAAAATTCCTATAACTCTTTATATGTGGAAATACAGTCCATTGTACCTGAATGACTTGGTCAACAGGATAACTTCATTTACAGGTAATGTTCACATTTTAGACAACTAAGTTCATATGTTTTGTTTTGTCATATCCATATAAATAAAAAAAGAAACAGATTGCAGCTAAGCAGTACTCAGATTCATAAATCAGTACTTTATGAAGTTATAAGATTTTGCTAAATCAACAGCATCCCATTTCATTTAAAGTTTAAATAATATAATCTTAACTCTAGCCAAAGTAGACATTATATCCTATATACATGTCCAAACTTTTCTAGTAGCTCTTGGACTGTATCTCACTCGATGTTATAGCATCATTTATTTGTAATAAATGTTCTAATTTCTATTTAGAAGCTCTCATGTACATCTAGATTAAATAAAAAGTTTTATGCTTTTAAAACATACGTATTTTGAGCTGTATATTTTAATGTCTGAATGCATGTTATATTATGTTTGATACTTTACATGTCTTGGCAAATTCAATCTATTTATTCCTACATGTGACATATGGAGTAACTCTTGAAAATTACAACTATCATTTCACCAAACCATGCTAGCCTATGCTGTATCAAGAGTATGGTCTATTTTATGGAGATTTAGTGACATACGCGTAAATGTTTTTTAAGTTATTTTATTGAACTTTGATCTTTACATAAGATTAAAATCTTTTTTTTAAAGTGTTAGTGGCAGAACTGTATATGAAAATATCAAATAAAAGTTAAAATAATTCAGTACTCATTTCTCTCTCTTCTACTTTGTGATTCTCTCTCTTTCTTGGATTTTAGTTTCTGGTTTGCATAGTGGAAAGTATTGTTGGAAGTGTAAACAAAATGCACTGTCTTTTCTATCAAAAACTTAAGCAACCCAAAACTCCATTAAAAACATTGAGAAGAAGTCACTGGGCAGAAATTCAAATGCCTCCAGGCTCAGAACTTCTTGGCATCAAAATATATGCTCACTCAAGTTTCATTTCTCCCTGGAAGCTGTGCGGCTCTGCATTAGCAATAACAGAAGAATGCAAGGCCAAACTCTGACCACTCAGAGTCAGGCTGAGGCGCAGGACCCCTTTGCGTTAGGAACAAAATCCCAGTTGGGGGGCCTGCATGCCTGCTTCTGCAAGGCTACACGCCCTTCTGCAGAAGTAACACTTTTCAACTTGCCAAAACACTTTGGATTATGTGGTCATTTTCTTGAGAGTCCATTTCTTACAACTTGGCACTCAATGTGAGGGCTCTCGCTCAGTGATGGAAGGTCTTGGGGACTGATTGTCATCTTGGGGGTGCACCCTGCTGCCTTGTTCCAGAGGCCATGGATGTGGCAACAGTCCCGGGCTCATGGACTAATGGAAACCCCGAATGGACAAAAGCCCTATGGCAACCACCTTGGACACCAACCAAGGCAAAGTAGTTGGATAACGAAGTGCTGCTTTGCTGGTTTGAGAAACCTCCAGTGTGGGGGTGAACTCCAAGGAGGACCTAGAGAGGGAGAGATGGGAGTTCTCTCCCTGACATCCCATCCTTTCGGGTGGGTGTTGGTGTCCGGAAAAGGCAATTCCCAAAGCAAGGGAAAGGATAAAGGATCCAAGACCAGTAAGATTCCTCCTAGTCCTCTGGGCTACATGCTCCAGTAGTGGGGAGATAACCCCCAACAAAAGGAAGAAAAAAAACAGCAGATGATTAAATGCTGTTGATTTCTTTGGACCCTGGAGGCCATTCTTAAATGTGGGTCTGCTGAAGATTTAGTGTGTCAGCTTCTCCTTGCAGATCTGAAGAGTAACAGTCCTGCTGGTGTGGTGGCAGACACTTTAACCCCAGCACTGAGGCAGAGGCAGGCAGATCGCTCTGAGTACGAGGCCAGCCTGGTCTACATAGGGAGTTCCAGGCTAGTTGTAGCTACATGGAGACCTTGTCACAAAAAGACAAAGGAATCGGGGAGGCTAGTGAGATGGTTCAGCGTTAAGAACATTGACTGCCTTGCAGAGGACCAGGGCTTGATTCCCAGCACCCACATGGCAGCATTGCAAAACACAGGTGCACTTACCTACATGCAGGCAATGCACTCACACACACAAAATAAAAAATATTTTTTTAGGAAAAAAGAACAGCCCCCCCCACCAAAAAAACCCCAGCAGTCCTGTGAGTCAGGAGGAGCTGGAATGCACTCTGCTGGGGAGGGGCCTGTGGCCCTCTCTCCTTTGAAACAATGGCAGCCACGAAGTAAAGGAGGAAGGGCGGCGCTTGCCCTCTAAGTGGAGCCCCTTTGTCACCTCCCTTCTCTTATCCTGGGAGCCCCAGAGCTGTAACCACAGCTCCAGGTCCACCTCCCCCTCTGATTTATCCCGCTCTCCCTCCTCCTCTCAAAGCACTCCTCTGTATCCCTCACTCCCAGATTAATAAGATTAATAAGGGAACTTGAAGAATGTAAGAAAGATATTCAAAATCTTCCCTTTGCAACAAGGGAGTCCCCTCAGTAAAGTTTTCTGCTTAGGGAGGTTTCCCTGGGTAGGAGAGAGATAGGATTTGTTAACATACCCCTTCCCCGTTCAGAAGTCCAAAATTTAAGAAGGGGACCAAGGCCTCTGACAGAAGAGTCATATGGGGTGGCTGATGGGTTGGATCAAATCCTTGGCTCTCAACTCTGTCCCTGCCCTTTGATCTGATGAAGAGAGGGAATGCTGGATGCTTCAATTGTCACCTTGACACATGCGGGTAGACAGAATCTCAGCTGAGGAATTTCCTCCATTGGACTGACCTGTGGCCATGTCTGTGGGGCATTTTCTTAATTTCTCACTGTGGTGGGAGAACCCAGACCATTGTAGGCTGTGCCTCCCCTGGGTTGTATAAGAAAGGCTGAGCATAGGCCAGAGGAGCAAGCCAATGAGCAGCGTTCCTCCACAGGCTCTGCTTCAGCTCCTGCCTCCAGGTTCCTGCCCTGAGCTCCTGCCCTGGCTTCCCTGGATGTTTTTCACTGTGCACTGAAAAAACAGCCTCTCTCCCAAGTTGATTTGGTCAATGTTCTTATCATAGCGATAGAGATGCAGACTAGGACAGAGGGTGATGGTAAGAAGGGCTGCCAGGGCCTCTTGGGGAAGAGGGCATCCACCCTCACAGGGTGTAGTGATAGTAGATGAAAAGTTCCACCCCAACAGCCTGCATGGCAAGATAATGAGGAGCCCATCCAGGCCACATGTGGGATCTGTGAACCTTGATCTCAGGATTAGAGGGTCTGGGCCTGGGCCCAGACTGTGAACAGCTCCTTTAATGTATGGGGGAGGGGGGAAGGCTCCTGGAGAGCTCCTAGAAAGACTGACACATCCAACGAGAGCGTTCCTGGGATTAGACACAGAAGAGGCCCTGGGACAGGGGTGCTAAGATCACACTTTGTAACTAACAGCTGGCTGTGCATACCAGGAAAGTTACAGAAGAGTGAAGTTTGGAAGGAGGAAAGGAAGATTCCAGAGAAAAAGGAGAAAAGAAATGCTATAAATATAGGGAGCAGGAACATTTCAAGAGAGAATGCCCGGCTTACAACAGAACAGGAGATAACACTCCTAGTGACTTCTTATAGGACTGAGACATTCATCGGTGTTGTCATCTAAAACTGGAACTGCGGGGTTAACATGTGAAGACTCTGACCTCACTGCACGCTTTATTTTCTGCCTTTTCTTGCTTATGCAGAATGCTCCCTCTCATTAGCTCTTGCTGGAGTATCAACTTTCTCCATCCCAGAATTTGTGAGAACATAGGGTGGGGAAGTCCAAGAGGAGAGGCAGTTTCTCTAACACTTGCAACACAAAAAAACTTGTGGATGGGTAATCTTAGTTTGTTATAATGTGTCATGTGTTAGCAGGGTGAATTGGCACAGCCTTGAACACCAGCACTGGGGAGGCAGAAGCAGACAGATTTCTGTGAGATGGAGGCTAGCCTGGTCTACATGGCAACTTCCAGGCCAGCTGAGGCTACAGGAGACCCTTTTTAAAACAGAGCTGTTGGATAGGTGTGTCCTCCGAAAGAACTAGCAACAGCTGGATTCCTGAACCCTTAGAGACTGTTAGAAGGGAAGGGAGACAGTCACCCCTCCCACCCAATCGGTCAGCTTCAATTGCATGACAGGGAGGGTCTAAGGACAGACAATGAGGAACCTCCCTCTTAGGCCTGCATGCCAACGGCCTCAGATCTGGAAAGCTCAGCCAACATGCAGGGGGAAAAGCCCACAGGTGCATGTCTTTGTAAGTGACACCCTCCTGGACATCACAAACTCTGAAGGATAGCGAGGGGAGAGAGAGTCGCAGTATGCCTCCTTATGGGGCCTGGATGCTGAGAGTGTGCACAGCGCGGGCCTCCCAAAAGAAAATTTGGATTCACAAAAACAGCACCAAACAATGAAGAAATGAGAGAAGGAACTATATAGAAAGCAGAATTAAGATTAGGTGGTAAATTTTTCACAAAGAAGCCAGCTGGGGCATCCAGCCACAGCATCATCAAGCCGAACCCTTCCCAGTGGAGGACACACAGACCTGCTTCCTGCTGCTAGAAACCCAAGTCAGAGACTGAACTCAGCTGCGGAGACGAAACAGGACCACAGCAAACTTCAGGCAAGTGCTAGAATCTGACATCTGAAACCAAGAGATTTATGATGCCCATAGCTGACCTTTGCTGCCTTTGCAGAGAGGAGCAACTGATCTGACTGCAGGAAGAATCCAGAACTCAGGAGAAGCTGGATCGAGCCTGCCTGAGAACGACTGCAGAAAGGGGAGCTCAGCAACCTGGTAACACAACTCTAGAGGAAGGGACCCCACAGCTGAGAAAGCTTCACCCCACAACACCCCTCACCCCACTGTTGTCTTCTAGATAGAACCATCACAATCCAGGGAAGAACACAGGCAGAATGAGGAGCATGGTGTTGTGGTGGAATCAGCACTCACCCCCGCCATAGCAAGGAAGAGCTATGCAGATCACAGCAAGTTTGTGACAGAACTTAGTGCTGCATCACGACGGACAGAACACAGGTAAACATGGGCAAACCCTCCCCAACCAGGAAGAAGTTTTAAGCAAGAACCTTCTGATTTCAATTTGCATATTTGTGTTTACATATTTTCAAATCTTTTGTGTATATGTTCATGTGTGTGCACAGGTATGTGAGTGGGTATGTGCATGCACACACAGCCCTAAAATACAGGAAAGCATGGAATGACATATTTCAAGCTGTGAGCAAGCACACCATCCCCCAGGGTTGGTGCTTGAACATAAGGAAAGGCCTCTGGGAACCTGCTCACATGCGCTTGCAATAGTGGTGACAGCACAAGACCCACGCTGACTCAATAAGGCAGAAGCCCAACCTAGAGCTGGGGAAATGGGCAGCAGGCCCCAACCCAAGCTGAGGAACCATTGGTGACTGATTACTGCTGAGTGACGGAGAATAGATCGTCTTTAAGGGGAAGACTCTAGATTTGCTGACTAGACTCCAGTGGAAGAATTTGCACTGAGGGGCATCTGGGTACAAATACTTGACCAGAAAGACCTTAACATATATGACAGAATGCTTGACCAGATAGATAGACTTTAACATATATGACAGAATGCATGAAATCCTGTGAGGGGGGCTATGGGGAGGTGTGGATGGGCAGTGGTTCTAAATTTGATTAAGATCTATGATATGAGATGCACGAAAACTCAATAAAAATGTACACTAAAATAGAGTAAACTCAAGACCACATTAATAATATCATGTATCACAACCAAAATAGTTTCATCCCAGAGACGCAAGGTTGGTTCAATATGCACAAATCAATAAATTATAATATTAAAAATCTTGAAGGCAGAAATCATATGATCATCTCAATAGATATAAAAAATGCATGTGACAAGATTCAGCATGCTTTCATGATAACAGCCCTGCAGAAAGTAGGAATAGACAAACATACTACAGCATAATAAAGGATACATACACACACACACATGAATTTAAAGAATACATACACACACACACACACACACACACACACACACACACACACACACACACGGCGAAGCTATAGCCATTATGGTAAGCAGACTACTTTCTCTAAAATCTAGAAGACAGTGGTGTCCACTCTTTAGTTCCTTGCTCAATGTAATGCAAGAAGTCTAAGCTAGAGAAATAATACAAGAAAAACATTAACAGCATAAGAAAAACATATTAAAGGCATAAAAATTAGAAAGGAAGAATTTAAGCTATGACTATTTCCAGAGGACATGATTCTTAAACCACCCCATGGATACCATCAGAAAATTATTATACCTGATAAATACTTTGGATACAGTTGTAACATACAAAATCAACATAAAAAATCAGTAATCTTTGTATACCAATAATGACCTTGCTGACAAAGCAATTAGGAAAAATATCCCATCCACAATAGCTTCAGAAAAATAAAATATTATGTGGGATTGGTGGCACACACCTTTAGTCCCAGCAAGCAGGAGGCAGAGACAGATGGAGCTCTGTGAGTTCAAGGCCAGCCTCATCTACAAGACAATTTCCAGGCCAGCCAAAGCTACATAATAAGACTCCTTCTGAAAAAATCAAAACAACAACAATAATAAAATTAAAAAGCAAGAAACCTAAACAATAAAGTGAGTGACCTCCAGAATAAAAACTTTAAGATGCTGAAAAAAGAAATTAAATAAGCCACCAAATGATGGAAAAGCCTTTTATGCTCTTGGATTGGCAGAATAGGGTAAGGGTGGCATACAACCAAAAGTAATTTACAATTTAATGCAAATCCTATCAAAATTCCAATAACGTTCTTCACTAAATTTAAAAAAAAAGAAAGAAAAAAGAAAAGAAATCCTTAAATTTGTGTGGAAACACAAAAGATCATGGATAACTACTCAAATCCAAAGCAGAAAACACACAGATGAAGGTACTGCATTTCAAACTGCCACGGAGCCATAGTGACAGCACGACACAGTTCTGGCATCTAAACAGACACGTGCAGCAATTGAACCTGTAACTCTAGGGATTTGAAGCTCTCTTCTAACCCCAGGGGCACTCATACTCACATGCCCATGCCCACACAGACACATAAACATAACCAAAAAATAAAGCTTTAAAATAAACAGAAGCTCATTTTAAAGACAAATATAGGCTAAGAGTAAGGAGAAAAAAGATTATGTAAACAGTGATCAATGTGAAACAGACTAGCTATACCCATTCATACAAGAATGATGGCTCCAAAGCAAGGAAACCCATTAGGATGCTAAATATGGGTATTTTTAAATATTTTATTTATTATTTCTATTTTATGTGTATGAGTGTTATGCCTGCATGTAGGTAAGTGCACCCGTGTCATGCAATGCCCATGGAGAACAGAAGAGGTTGTTGGATCCCCTGGAACTGGAGTTATAGACAGTTGTTAGCTGCCATGTGAGTGCTGGGCTTCAAACCCGGGTCTTCTGCAAGAACAGTGTTCTTAACCACTGAACCATCCCTCCAGCACCAAATATGGGTATTTTATGGAGTGGGATTACTGATCATTTTACGTTTTGACTAAAATCCTCATCCTTTTACACCTTGCCTCCAAATTGTCCATTTCATCCAGGTCCCATACCCAGAAGCAGTGATCCTGCACATTCTACTCAGAAGCCACTGGAAGTTTCTCTATAATAGACCACATGTTGGGACACAAAACAAATCTCAACAAATACAGAAAATCTTAAATAACTCTATGTACCCTAGCTGAGAACAATGCAATAAAAGCTTAAAATCAATAGGAAAAGAATCTTTAGATCACACAAACTTATAGAGATAAAACAACATACTACTGAACGAGGAATGGATCAAAGAAGAAATCAAGAAGGAAACCAAGAAATTCCCTGGAAATGAATAAAAATGAACATAGAGCAGACCAATGTCTCTGGGACACATTAAAAAGTAGTCCTAAAAGGGAAATTAAGGGTTCTAACTGCTTATATTTTAAAAATCAGAGGGAAGTGAGGCATCGTAGTGTATGCCATTAACACCAGCATTCAGGAGACAGAGACAGGTTGATCTCCATTTGAGGCCAGCCTAATCTAAAGATGAATTCCAGGCCACTGCAGGCTACATAGTGAGAGCCTGTCTACAAAACAAAATAGAACCAAAAGGAGCACAGATAAATGGTGATGCATCTCAGGAGTTTGGAAAACAAGAAGAAACCAACCCCCAAACCAACAGGTAGGAAGAAATAATTTAAAAAACAAAACAAAAAAAACCCCAGAAATTTAAAAAAATACAAAGAATCAGTAAATCGAAGAGCCACTCTTTGAAAAGATAACCAAGAGTTTATACAGACAAACCCTCAGCTGACTAAACTAAAAGAAAGGAAGTGGAGACATAAAGTCATAAAATTAGAGATGAGTAGGAAACATAGCAGACATTGGAGAAATAAAAAATTATAAGGGAATATTTTAAAAACCTATGCTCCATCAAGTTGGAAAACCTAAAAGAAATGGATGAATTTCCAGATACATCTGAACCACCAAAGTTAAGCCAAGAAGAGATCAACAATGTAAACAGACCTGTAACAAAGGAGACTGAGACAATAATAAAAAGGGTTCCAGCTAAAAAAGGCTGAGTTCCAGATGATTCTCAGACAAATTCTACCACACTTTCAAAGAATTAAAACCAATGCTCCTAAAACTACCCCCAAATGGAAACACAAGGAGCACTTCCCACCTCTTTCAATGAAGCCAGTATTGTTACTCTTATTACCAAAACGAAGTAAAGACACAACAACAAAAAGAGAACTATACTCCAATGTCCCTGATGAGCAGAGGCAAACTATTTTCAAACTAAATGTATGCATACATCAAAAATATCATCCATCAAGATCAAACTGGCTGTACCCCAGAGATGGAGGGATGGGTAAATGTGTAAGTAAATAAAAGCAAAGCAGTGGATAAATGGATTTAAAGACAAATTCCCATAATCATTTCAATAGATACAGAAAAGGCCTTTGAGAAAATCTAACATGGCTTCATGATAAAATTCCTAGAGAATAGAACTGGAGGAAACATATCTCAGCATTAATAAAGGCTATAAATGACAAACCCACAGCCAGCAACACCCTGAATGCAGCAAGACTCGATGCAATCCCACTAAAATGAGGAATGAGATGGGGCATCCAATACCCCCACTCTACAATATTCTGTTTAAAGCCCTAGCTACAGCAATGAGAAAAGAGGAGGAAATCAAAAGTACACAAACAGGAAATAAGACATCAAATTATCCCTAGCAGTAGATGATATGTTGTACACAAGACTTCAAAGATTCCACCAGCAAATGTCTAGAAATGATGGACACTTTAAGCAAAGTGGCAGGTTACAAAATTAGCTTACAAAAATCAGTAGCTTTTCTATATACCCAAAACAAAAATGCTGATAAAGCATGATAACACTCCCATTTACAATAGCCACCCTGCTGCGTGTGTCTCTCTGTGTGTGTGTGTGTGTGTGTGCATGTGTGTCTGTGTGTGTGAATAAACCTGACAAAGGATGTGACTCTACAGTGAAATCTCTGAAGATACTGAGGAAGACTTTAGAAATTGGAAAAACTTTGCATCCTCAAGGATAGGTAGAATTAATATTGTGAAAACGACCATCCTACCGAAAGAAATTACAGACTCAATGCACTCTTAGTCAAATCCCCGTGACATTGTTCAAATAAATAGAGAAAAAACTAAAATTCATACGGAAACCCTAAAGACCCAAGACCATGAAAGCGATCCTGGGCACAAAGAATGATGCTGGAGGGATTACTACACTGGACTCTTGTATCTGTGGGTCCTAGTTCTCAGGCTTTAGGTTTCAGTGCAGAGCTTGGAGTAATTGTATAAGCCAGCAAAGTAGGAACCAAGGGGCAGTGGGGGAGAAGGAGCTCTAGGGAGGACATAGGTGTTATGAAGGGGGAAAGGGGAAGAATCGGGGAGGGAGACTTCACGGGCGGGGGAGAAGGATGATGTAGCGGGAGAAGGAGGGGGGATGAATTACACTACAGATGTTTGATAAAGCCAGAGGGAAACCTCTTATTTTATAAGCTTAATTGATAACATGTTATTTATATAGTTTAATTAGAGTTGCCACATATGGGATGATAATGCTTCCCCTAGGAGCTCTACGCTAACAAATAACCCAGTGTCAGGCAAGGGATAGCTCCCTTTGAGTTGTTGATCAGGGGAGCCCAAGAGAATCCCCAAACAATATAAGCTATTGTCATTGCTCTTGGTTGCCTGCCAGAACTTGAGGGTAAGACCCTATTGCTGAAGACACCACAAACTCCAGTCATGGGACCTGAAGAAATCAAGCTGGTACTCTTCTAGACGTCCTTTTCCTAAGGTCTAGCACTCAGTGTAAGAACGTGCTCTGCAAGCTACTAAGGGAGAAAAGTTATCAACAGTCCTGCCTATCTGTAAATACTGTGAACCACAGTAACAACTGGCCCAGCAAGATACCCTCCATTGTGCAACAGTGACACTTATATCTTAGGGGTAACACTGGTGTCGGATTGAACTTAAGGCCTGCTGGGAGGGAACTCATGGCTGGTACTGCAAAACCAGTGAAAACTCCATGACCCAAGAGGTCACAGATGCTAGAAGAGAGCCTACTAAAACCATTTTGCTAAATTAACATAGTTTCCAACTGTATTCTAAATACTCATCCTCATACCCATAGATAAGCCCAACTCTCACCACCCATCAAAGAAGCTTCTTTTTGCAGCAGGAGGTTCGTACAGAGAACCACAACTTGTCAAAATGCAGAGAACTAGTAACTGTGTGCTGCCTAGCTCCAAATGGGACATCTATAACAGAACTCTATACCTAAGGCTCAGAGAATCCTGTGGAAGAGGGGAGGGAAATGTTGTAAGAGCCAGAGCACCAGGCTGACTGCTACAAGGTAGTGTCTTCTGGACACGACAGAGGTGTTAAACACTCATGAACTCTCATCAGTATGGTTGCCTGCACAAGATCTGCACAAGACCACAACCGTCGACAATGCCAACATGACTGGGGGATGTTGGCCCCACCCCTAGGAGAATCACTACAGGCAGTCAGCGGCCACCTAGGGAGGGTCAGTTCTCTTCAGGGACAGGTCCCCAAATATGTTGTCCACGCCTAAGCCATCAGCCCATGTACATATGGGCAACAGTAATTGGACTCCGTAGGGGAATGTGGGAGGGCAAAGGCAGAGCCAGAGTGGGGAGAGGGAGGATGGAAATTATGTATGTAAAGTTTGCTCATGTATGAAATTCCCCCAAAACTTAAATTTAAATTTTAAAAATCTTCAACTTAGAAGAAAATACATGTGATGATCCTGGTGACAAATGACTTTGTTTCTCATTTATGGCATTTACCAAATATCTTTTGAATAACTGAGCAGAATGCCCAGCGTCACTGCAGCTCTTTATTGGGCTTCATCAGGAAGGGGTATGACAACATATTGTCATTTACGTTATAAATATGACTGAAACAGTGACACACCTACGCTATGACTATTTCACAGTCCATATTTCAAATCTACTCACTGTGTATTAGTCAATTGAAAATATTGAGTAAACATGGCTGTAAGATTCAGCAGACTCCCAGACTAGGACATAGACTGAAACACTTCACGTTAGTAAGTATTGAACAAAGAAATCACTACTCACACCCATTATGAAATAAAATAAAATGACACTTTGTAGTTTTGAGGGAGTCACTTTTCTATAAAGTAAGATAGTGATTTTCAAGTAAAAGCAGCTTGGTGAAATAATGTCCCTCTGACCTAAAAGGAGGTCATTCCTCTTCATCAATTAAAGACAAAGGATAGGATTAAGCAACTTCAGGCATAACCTACTATCACTATAACAGGATGTGTTATGACAGAAAGGAATGTTCGCACTCATTATTCCTTGAATTCTTGTGTTCCTAAATGCTTTTTGAGCTAACTCAATCATTTCTCTCAGTTTCATGTATTCCTGTTGTCTGAAAGGCGACGTGCAAATATTCATACCAAAAAGCTAAGGACCAAATAGCAATAGCAGCTGTCAGAATTAACTCTTAAAATGTGGGAAAAAACCATATTATCAATATGAGCAAGAAAGCTCACCCCAAGAGAACTCAAAGCACTTATTGGATGTCACTATTATTTAAAATGTCTAATTCTAAGATTAGGTCATCTATCATTAGGAAAAACCTGCCATAGGTCTTTTCCAGTCTTTCTTACTGATAGTTTTCCTGCATGGAAATAACTCAGTGGCTCCAGGATAGAGTTCATAAATTTTCCCATCAAGACAAGTGGTTCTCCGAGCTACAGAAATGGGTCTTCCTAGTTCAGTTTTTGGAGGGGGTAACCCAGTCTGGACAAGAATTTACCATCCTTCTGTGTCAGCCTCCCATGTGCTGAGATTACAAGCATGCACCATCCCACAATGCCCAGCTATATCTAAATTTTATAGACTCAAGGGCCACTATGTCCCTTAGAACAGTGCTTAATGTATAGTAGACAAACAGTAGTAGTCAATTTCTTGATTGACTTCAACTATGTGAGAAACACAAATATATAATATCCAGAACTTAGGCCTTTATTATCCCCAATTTCTGTGTGTTGGGTATTGTTCCTATAACTGACATTTTGGGGTCAGTGGAAGAATCCACTATTAAATATGTGATGAGGAGCACGCAGTCCAGAACTAAGGATGGCTAGAGCGCTCGTGCCTGAAATCCAAGCACTTGAGAGATCATGGCAAGCAGGAAGAGCGAACAGAAAGGCCAACATAAGGAAACCCTGTGACATATCAAACAATCATCCTCAATATAATTAAATATGTGGTTAGCACCATCATCAGGCCAAGAGGCAAAAGTTGTCTAAGAAGTAAAAGATAAAATGTAACCTAGGAGAGGTATGGACTTAGAGTCAAATTCAGAAAATGAAAAGGTAAAGAGCCATAGCCAGAGCTTCAAGATGGGAAACACCAGAACAGAGGCGTTTGGGAGCAGGTGTGCACGTGTTATGGTGAAATCCTGCAGGATGATAGCTGTCTGCGGAGGAAGGTCTCTAAGGAGCCCAGCAGCAGCAGGGCAGTGACAGTCCTCTCCACCTTTTAAGGAAGGGGTGTCAAAGAAATCTAAACAGAACCTCCTGCTACACTTTGAATTCTTCCACATGCAAAGTACACTCTCTACTTCCTGGGCCAACCCCACTCTTGCAAAACTCTTAACAGCTGCAGCATCAGGGACAAGTCAAAGTCCAGGACTTCATCCACATGTGGCTGAGAATCCTTAGAGGCCATTTACCGAGCACAACAAAGTAAGACTAATGAAACCCAGGTCCTCACTCCGAAGGCCTAGTGAATGAAAGGGACAGGTTGCATGGCCTTCACATATCATCATAAGATGGGAGAGACAAAAATACAGTAGACTTTACCACTAGGAAAAGAGTAAAGGAGAAGTAAATAGAAGCCCCAAGTCCATCACTCTGGAATTGGTTCTTTGACTCCAGCCTGCTGTGGAGGAGTGCAGCACAGCACCCTGTAGGTCCCAGCTCTAACCTTTAATCTCGTGATTCCATCCTGACCCATGCTTTTCCATTGAAAATAATTGGTGGGGTCAACAAGATGGTTCACCTGGTAAAGCCTGACAACCTGAGTTCCCTACTGGTGCCCACATGGAAGAAAACCAATTCCCGTAAGTTTATTCTTGTGCTAAGCTTCATGTAACACACACACACACACACACACACACACACACACCTGACATTCACTTCTTGTGCCCATAAACACACACACACACACACACACACACACACACACACACACACACACACACACACAAGTAAATGTAAAAAAAGTTTTAAATGCTGTGTTTACAGCTGTTATTTTCTCAGTTTTTTCTTCCTGTAGAAAGTAGCACTTTTGACATCTCAAGACCTTTCTTGATGTTATACTAACTTCCTTTCAGTCTAAACTGTCAGTGATTCTGAGTATACTTCTCTCCAATTTTGTGTTTCCTAGGTACGAAGTATGAAGCAGTTTCCGTTTGGACAACATGGTGCTGATTTGGGGCATGGTTAATGTGGGATGTCTGGAGGGGGCAGGCTAGGAGTCAGCACAAATGACTGACACTGGCAGTCCGGAGACCCCTAAAGTAAGCAGTGATGTGATGTTATGTAATGATTCCTTGCAGAATGCCACTTCTGTATGATTCAGTGTACATACAGCCTGAGTCAGAGGCGGCCAGCCTTCACCCTCACCTCTGCAGTCTGTGTGACAGACGCCTGTGTGCCTACCTCTGTGCCTGTCTGCGCATGTGCTGGCATGTGCCTGGGTGCCTGTCAGTGCCTATCTGCCTAAAGGTTTGTGTGGCAGCCTTTGCCTGGAGTGAGTACATTGTGTGACCACCTATGAGTCCTGATATCCTCTTCAGCCTCATGGCCTCTCCTGAACCTCCCCTTTTCCTGCCCTTTCTGATCCCTGCCAACCTACACCAGCATACACACAACCACAGACAGATGTCACCAACCCTTCTATTGTTTTTAATAAAAATGGGATAATCTTCATATCTTTGTTGTTTCTGACAAATGTCTGGGGCTGTTTGTAGAGCTTTCTTGAATATGGCAATATCCATTCATACATTGTTCAGGGTCAAGGGCAACGAAGGATGATGTTTGAAGTCATATTCTTAGGTCACAAGAGGAGCACATGACTCAGTGAGCTTGTCTATACTATAAACGGGTGGAGATAAGATTAATCTTTTAGTTGCAAGGTTAGGTAAAAGCCATTTGTTGAGAGCAAGCCCATACTGTAAATTCATCCCCACAGTATCTTAAAATAACATTTATATCCAACAGTCTTATTCCTCAGGTTCCACATCTGCTGCTTCAAGCAATTTAATATGAAAAATATTCAGGGGAAAATTGGGTTTGCTCTGAGCATGCACACTTACTGGTTAAAAAAAAATATGTGTTATCCAAGTGATCTGGGAACAGGCATCACTGGCTTTGTCCTTTACCCCAGCTCTCACTCACTTCCATTTTTGGAAGTGTTCTCTCTTTGAAAATTTTTAAAAACTTATTTTGTTATTTTTATTTTATATGTATGAGTGTACTGTACCCATGTCATGAAATGCCCACAAAGATCAGAAGAAGAGGGCCTCAGATCCCCTGAAACTGCAGTTACAGACAGATGTTAGCTGCCATGTGGGTGCTGGGAACTGAACCCAGGTCCTCTGCAAGAGCAGACGGTGCTCTTAACTGCTGAGCCTTCTCTGCAGCCCCAGAATGTTCTCTTTCTTAATCAGCTTTCTCTGCCTTTGCACTTCTCTTCTCTTGCTCCTTTGTCCAGGCCCTCGTTCAGGACACAGTGACCTGGAGCTGCCAGCAGGCGCGCCATACTGTGTCCACTCTGACGCCACTGCACCGTCTTTTGGCCTCCATCATTGCTATTAAAAAGTCATTTGAAAATCATTATGAGCCTAGTTTGCTATTTGTCACTATCCTGGTTTTTCTAATTGTACAGATATGGATTTATTTGTTATCTGGAAATTAATGCATTTGTACAAAAGCCATGCATGGACTGCAGTTTGATTTGTTCAAGGTTGTCATTAATAAAATAGGGCTTGAAGCTCAGCATATCGCTAACCCTAAAGTCATGTGGCACTATAGCTTCCATCTGTAAGCCGGTAGTCTTTTCTGGTCGGTTGTTTTCATTACTTTCATTTGACTTTAGGGCTCTATCACTTTACTATGCATAATCTGGAATGTGCCTTTTCTGTTTTCACCCTATTTGGAAGTCATTGGCTGCCTCAAATCTGTAGATTCATATGTTGGATCAATTTTAGCAAGTCTCACTGCAATATTAACATTTTTATTTACCACTATAAATATAACTCAACTATAAAAATAAAAATTAGCAATATTAACATTTGATTCAAAACTACAAGCATACTTTCCTCTCTTGGTAATGGGTCCTTCCTGTCTTTTGCCTTGTTCCGCAAACTACATGGTAAGGATCTAAGTGCACATACCTTGCTGAGGTTAAAAAAAATTGACGAAGTGGGAAGTGAGATAGATGGGCAAGGAAATAAGATATATTAGCAGGATTTTAAATGATTTGACCAAATACCCAAGAAAAACAATTTAAAGGAGGCTTTATTTTAGCTCCTGGTTTGAGATTTTAAACCTTCATGGGGTGGAGGCTGTGGAAGAGCAGCTCACACTAGGGCTGCCAGGAAGCAGTGAAAGGGTGCCTGCACTAGCTTGTCGCTCTTTTTCTCCGTTCATTCCACCCACGGCCCTAGCCTGTAGCATGGTGGCACCCATATTCAGAATAGGATTCTTGCCTCTTCAGTCAGTCATCTCTGGAAATACCCTAGGTGTTTCCCACTGGATCAAACTGACAAGATTAATCATCAAAAGTTCACTCTGTCTGCTGGATACCCAAACACATTACCTTATATTTTAACACTCTACTTGTGGTACCCATGCATCTCCTGATGCAAGTGCATCCAGTCCATCCTCAAGAGTTGACATAGTCTTGATAGTTTCAATATTTTCAAAAGTCTATGTTCAAAGTATTCTCTTAGAGTCAAAACCAATTTCTTAAACGATGTTATTTTTTAATTTATTAATGTGTATGCTCACGTGGAGGAATGCTCACTTGCAGGATCTCCTTCCACTACGTGGTTTCCTAGAATCATCAGGCCTGGCAGCGATTGCCTTTACCTACTGAGCCATTTCACAAGCCCAAAGGCAAACCCTTACCTATAAAAACCAAACAAGTTACAATGACATGGAGTAAACACTCCCACTCCAAAAGGGAAGGGAACATGAAGACCAATGAGACCAAACTAGACCCAGACCAAGCAGAGCTGATACTAAATTCTGTAACTCTGTTTCTAGCATCCAAAATGTGGCAGCATGATCTGAATTCCCAAATGTTCAGGAAACCTCCCCCATGCTCCCCACCACATCTGTGCATGTGTGTGTGTGTGTGTGTGTGTGTGTGTTCATGGATACATGTGTTCACATGTATGGAGGGTACATGAGTACAAAAATATATGGAGGTCACGAGAACAAACTCTGGCATCATTCCTCAGCTGCTGCCCATCCTTTCTTGAAACACTGTCTCTCACTGGCCTGGCCCTCCCCATGTGGGCTACACTTGCTGGTCAGCAAGCCCCAGGGATCTAGCTCCCTGTCTTGACATCCCTGGTGCTAGGGTTGCATGTGTACAATAACATACCTGGATTCTTATGAACTCAGGGCCCCCTGCTTTCAAGGTCAGCACTTCGAAACTGAACTATCCCCCTAGCCCTTCACTGCGTCTTTGGCTACACCCTCATGGAGTCACTCTCTCAGGAGTTATCTGCAGAGTTCTTGACACTGCCTCACACAAACAGGCCTCCCAGACCTTCTTTTGAAATCTGGATAGAAGCCTCCACAACCTCTTAACTCTTGCACTCAGCATGCCTGCAAACCAGTATCATGTGGATGGCACCAAGGTCAACTGAAAACTCAAGTGGCGGTACCCACCTCGGACCACAGCTGCAGTGGTTCCTGAGTACCTACTTGGCAGAGAAAAGTAAACATACTGAGAAGGAAAATTTCCTAGGCAATCCTTTTCAAGAGAAATCCTTTAAAATGAGTTCATCCTTTCACACCCTTGAGTCTATGACGGGCAGGACCCTCAAGGAATCTTTCCTGTTACCGTGAGCCAATGTATTTGGCATTTTTAATTGTCTAATCTCTTCAGAAACAGTACCTTCATTGCACAGGCTTTTATGACTAAATTGAAGTTTTTAACTTTCTGCTCTGATTTTTGCTCTCAGTATAAACCTGAATAACAGCCAGCAAAGCACATGCTAGAACCTCAGTGCCAGGCTGCTGTGACGATTTCTCCACCAAAGTAGTCCATTGCCTTTTAACTTGATCTTCTACAAAGTCTTATGCATGGAAAAATGTAGACCTTATTTGCCATGACATTACATGTAAGGCCAGTGGTATTTCAATTCCCAGTGAAGTTCTGATCCCATCTGTCTTGGTTAGCTTTTATCATCAACTTGACCTAGCCTAGCTTCACCTGGGAAGAGAACCTCAACTGCAGAACTTCAGTCAAATTAGCCTGTTGTCATGCTTTTAGGGCACTGTCTTGATTGATAATTGATACAGAAGGGCCCAGCCCCCTGGGGGGGGGGAACATTGATACTATCCCTAGAAGGTGGTCCTGGGCTGGGTAAGCCAGCTGGACATGAACCAAAAAGTGAGCTGGTAAGTGGCATTTCTCCATGATTTCTGTTTCAGTTCCTGCTTGATTCCTGCCCTGACTTCTCTTGATTGTGACCTGGAAGTATGCAAGACAAATAAACCCTTCCCTCCTCTATGTTGTTTCTGGTTATGGTATTTATCACAGCAACAGATCACACTAGAACACCCTCAGAAACCTCGGATTGTGAGCACAATCTTTCCTGTCCAAAATTCTTCCAATTTTCTGGTCTTCTGAGCTCCAATCAGTCACGTGCAAGCACTGCTCACCGCATTCTAGCCTTCTCTTATATCTCCAAGTGTTTCCATGAGGTACAGCATCAGGTGAAGTCACGTCACTGACTCAGTTCCTGTGGGTGGCCAAAAAGCACAGCTAGAATACCCATGCTTGGCGTCTTTTTCCTTTCCGCTTTTCTTCTATGCACACCGCCCCCATGGGGTGGCACCACCAACATTTAAGGTAAGTATTCTCCCCCAGTCTTCTCTGGAAATGCCCTCAGATGCGGTTCTGGGTGTCTTTTCTCGAGACATGTACAAATGTCTATTCACTCAAGATATAAGGCCCCAACAACAGGCCAAAGAAACAATTCCACTTAGTGAACCAGTGGTTTACTGAACTAGCTTAGTGAACCAGTCAGTGAGCCAGGGTTTATTGAGATTCCTTCTAGGAGCATGGGCGACTCAAAGGCAGCTGCATCCAGTGTGGGTTACTCATAGATGCAGCATCCCTAGAGCCCCTTGCACAAGTTGTAGGCAGAATGGTTGGTCAGAGTCCCCTCTCACTAGCAAATACTCACTGCTTTTGTAATCTTGGGGAGGCCTGAAACTTGTGAGTTTCCTTTATTTCCTGAGTCTTCTGGGCCTCTCTTCTCTCTCCTGATGAAAACGTTTCAGTTTGGGAGGAACAGCAGCACAGCACTCCATCCACTCTTCCAGCTCTGACACTATTTCCACACCCTCTTCTGTGACTTTGCCAGAGGCTCAGAGTGGGTGTCTTCATCTCTTCTCCATTGCTGTGACAAAACACTCTGACCAATACCAACTTGGAGAGGAAAGGGTTTATTTAGCTTACATCTCCCAGGTCGCAGTTCATCAGGGAGCCCAAGGTAGGAACTCAGGGCAGGAACCTGGAGGCAGGAGCTGAAACACAGGCCATGGAGGAACGCGGCTTACTGGCTTGCTCCCCTGGCCCCTGCTTAGCCTGCTTTCTTATGCAACACAGGCCCACCTGCCCAGGGGTGGTACCACCCACAGTGGGCTGGGCCCTCCTACATCACTCATCAAGAAGATGCCTTTCAGACATGGCCACAGGCCAGTCCAATAGAGGAAATTCTCCAATTGAGGTTCCCTCAACCCAGGTGTATCAAGTTGACACTAAAGCTATCCAGCACAGAGGGTGATATGGATGTCTGATTATTTGATACCTGAGCACTGGGTCACTATGTCACTGTAACAGTACCTGTTCTTGGGAGCCTAACTGGCTATGAGTTGCCACATACCACAGTCCACTGCAATAAAAGAAGTTTCCCCTCATTGCTGAGGTTGACAGCAGCAGTAATTTATCAGTATAAATTAAAATATTTTAGAAAGCAAATTAACAAGCACATCAACCACTTACCAAAGCAACAACAGCTGCTGCCCACTGGGGCATATGACCTAGTCACAAATCTTTGCCCTGTATTACAGTGCTAAATTCCCTTCTATGCAGCAGGCCTCCATTCAATCCGGAGCACTTAGGTGTACCCTTAACAGCAGTGACACTATCACTGTGCCATTATTGTACTGGTGGGCACATCTAACCTTGCATGTTTACAGTGTAAATAGGGTTTACACAGGATACACACCAAACAGGACTTTTGGTGGCAATTCTCCCTCAGCTGTCGGCACACGTTCCAGCATTAGGAAAGCCAACCAGCAAGAAGGGAGCATCCAGCTAAGTCCCAGCATGATTTCTCTATGTGGCAGTCAAGGAATATGATGTCTTCAGCAATAGGGATTTATCTAGTTCTGGTATGTAACCATCAGTGGTGGCCTTTATGGGACTGCCAAGATGGCTCAATGGGTAAAGGCACTTGCCACCAAGGCTGATGATCTGTTTGATCCCTGGAACCCACATGGTGAGAGAAAATGATTCCTGCAAGTTGTCCTCTGACCACTCTTGATGGGGCAAGTGTACACCCACACATGTAAACATGCACCACATAAATGTTTTTAAAAAGTCTTTACGGTATGCAGAGCCTTGAGAGCCTCCCTGGCTGATAGCTTACAGGAAAACCACTCGCTCCTGGCCCTGCCATCCACCGGTTATGTCTCCTGAGAGTGCCCTTCTCTACCCAAGTGCTGCTTTTGTTCAAACTTTTTAACTGCTGCTTTTACTGTTCTTCCAGATGCTTTCCCGAATCTGTAAGACACCCAAGAATTGGTATTATATAATGAAAGCTTTTATCTGGTTCTGATATATAACCAACAGTGAACTATCCACTAAGGGTGGGTACTATGTGTGAAGGCCCACCCACAGCTGTCCATTCCAAGCAAGTGTAATTAGTCTTGGATGCCTAAGAGGAAATTTGAAAAATGTTAATGAAGTCCAGTATAGAACGTCCATCATCTATTTTGTCAAAAGAGCAATGTTGGGTACAGTGGCATAGATAGGGGCCAGTCACCCATCAGATACCCTGCTTCCTCATTCTGGGGTGCTGTGGGCTGCTGCACCTCTCCGCTCCCAATGGTCTCTGTGGGGCTGGAGACAGCTCCACAGGTTCGACCGGCTCCAGGTCACCACAACTGGCTGCTGAGGAAGCCCCTGGCTGGGCAAACAGTCTCTATCCGTAGTAGACTTCCTTCCAGGGAGAAATGTGCACGCATGTTCTGGCAGTACAACTATAATGTCTCCACCCTATTCGAGTTTGGACGTTACAAGGAACACCCTCAGTTTTGATAATTCTTATGGCACTTGAGCACATCGATATACTCACAGATGTGGTTTAGTACAAGTAAAGATTGCATATTAAAGTCAGCCAGGGAAGGAACACAGGGCAGCTAAGAAAGTAAAAGTTGGAGCTTCTAATAGTGCTGCCCACGGAGCTATGGGTAGCACTGCTTTCCTAGAAATGATCTGACTGTCCACACGAAGCACTGCTAAGCAGGGAAATCTGCCTGAGCCATGTATCCAGTGTCTTAACCCGGCTCCCTCAGAGGCGTGGGGGCTGCCGCATTTTCTAGTCCACTAGGAAGTCAAGCTGGTACTGCTGGACTCAAAACTTCCATCCTAACCTAGGCTGCTGCAGTCTGGCTTGGCCTAACTTCTCTGTGGGAAATAAAGACACTCATTAGGCAGGACCCTCCCAGGTTGTAGAAGTTACTCCTCCGACACAAGGCCAGACAAGAGTAGATTCTTGACTACACAGAAACTGCCTTCCTTTCATTGTGTGCTACCACTGCAGTTTAAAAGCCCCAAATTTTTTTTTACTGAGCTTAACTGCTAAGTTATACTGATAAATATGGAAGTAGGTGCAGACTTTATAATTAATCCACTTTCAATGTTGTTAGACTTTGGCTCTTATGTGCAAATCAGTTTATTTGAAATCTGAAACCTACCCAAGATTCAGTCTTCCTCCTGGGTCACTAGCACAATCTTTTCCATCAGCCTTTACTATTATAATACAGATATTTTTGCAAAATGATGTTTGGTATAATCAATCTTTTATTTAACACAAGAATGAAAATACGCTTTTTGAAACTCTATGAATGTATCTCAGATTATATTCCCTTTCATGAGATCATATTTCATGAAAATACCTTTAGGACTCAGTGCATTCTTGTGAATCAGCAAAAGTAACTTCCTAAAACCAGCTAAAAATCTAGATTGATACGATTTAAATATTAGCTGTTTGCATTTCATTCTTATTTTTCAAGGCTGTATTTTATCTATGTATTTTAAGTGCATGTATACAAATGAACCACGTGTATGCCTGGTGCCTGCAGAGGCCAGAAGAGGACTTTGGATCCCCTGGAACTGGAGTTACTGCTAGTTGTGCACTGCCATGTGGGTGCTGGGAATCGAACCCAGTTCCTTGCAAGAGCAGCAGGATTCAACTTGTGGCCATCTCTCCAGCACCTCACTCTTTTCTTTAATGGCACAGAAGCCCCTTACAGTTTGTACAATTTTATTTTGGTTCAGTTAGGCATCGGATTGCCTAACTGGGCACTTTGTAATGTAGTCTCCAACTGACCATGGTTCAGTCTCATGACTTATCAAGTGTACAGCAGGAGGAAGCGGTTGTTCAGTCATAACCGCACTTTCCATTTGGACTTTTCCTGGGTCAGCCACAGATCATGCACTATTCCGGGGGCAATGACGCAAGCCACGGCTCCTGACCAACCATGCATTCTCACAAGGAGAATTCAGATGAGAGCATGCTGTGTTGTAAGTCATGCTGGTTAGCAAGTTAGGTGTATTCAATGCACTGTGATCTGTAGTATCTTGACTTTATCATCAGTTTATTGGGATGTAACCCCATCATAAATTGGAACACATCTATATATCCCAGCAGTTGTTGATTTTAGAATACAAGCACTGAAAATCTTGGCACAAAATAGCACATCTTTTAGAAAAAAATACATAGTATTTATGAACCGAAGAGCATCTGGGGAGACAAAGTGAACTCACTAGGCATTTCTTAAACAGTACTAACAGAGGAAATGAGCAGGGCTGTGTGGTAGGGCAGGCGAAGACAGGGTCTCTGAATAGGATCAGATTACATTGTGTGGAATTCTCCAAGAGTCAGTCATTTTTTAAAGGAGGTGGCTGGTGGACTCTCAGCAACTGGCCTGGACTTCTTGCTGTGTAATTTAGCTAGGGTGATGACAAGGAGACTGGTTTCCAGACAGCAGGGCAATTGAACACACTGAATTGAACAGCAACACATATGAACATGCAGCAATTTTGACAACATGCAGAAGACCTGCTTCAATCAAGCCAGACAGAATCCCAGTGTGGAGGAGGAGGTGCACTTCAAACCTCAGCCCTGCCTGAGGAGCTGTTGGCATTTGATAGCTGCTGGGAGAGGAGAGTCCGTTTTCTTTAAGGGTGTGACACCCAGTAGGCAATCACACTCCAGGACTTGTTCTACACCCAAGAGTATTTGGACAACACAAATTGGGGCAAACGAAAAAAAGAAAAAAGAAAAAGAACAGGAAGCTGGGTGGGTCTGGGAGGAGTTGAGGGAGGGGAACGTGATCAAATACATTGTATGTAACACAACTCAAAAATTAATAAAATATTTTTAAAAGAATCTTAGCAACATTAAATTTAGAAAATAATTTTTAGAATAAATAATTTAAATTTTTTCCAATTCTAAACAATTCTATAAAGACATTAAGACACTATTTTTCTTAACGATAAAGCCCTTTTTCTTGTTGATGTTTCTAATTTTAGCCTACGTACTAGATTTCTATAGTATTTTATTGTTTTAATTTACATCTCCCCGGTGACTAATGATGTTAAGAAACTTTAACTGGGTTTTATTAGTCACTTGTATCCTTTCTTTTGATGTGACTAACTTTTTTTCACATTTTAATAGTTGACTTCTTATTGATTATAAGAATTCTTTATAGAACTGAATGCAAACCAGGCCTGCAAGATGGCTCAGTGAGTAAAGGCGCTTGCCACCAAGCCTAGATGATCTGAATTTGATCCCTGGGTGGAAGGAAAGAACCAGCACTCACCTGTAAGAAGTCCTCTGCCCTCCACACGTTCTGTGGCATACTTGGGGAAACACACACATACCCCAAACATAAAAAATAAAGAATTGAATGTAAACCACTTACAAAGTATATTTTGCCAATACAAAAAAAAAGATAAAGTCATTTTTCTTCAAACTAATACAAGCAATAGCCCATGTTATCTCAACAGAGTACATACATTTTATGTGCAAACTTACCCATAGACTGCAAGTGTAGTTCAAAGCCAGTGTACTTGCCAAGGATGTGCCCCAGGGGACAGGAAGAAGGAGATGGGGAAGAGTTTTTCTTTAAAAAATTAATTCAGAACTTTAAACGGGATATTATAGGGGAATAACTAACAAAATGCTTTCAATGAGGGTATAAAACACACTAGATATTATTTTTATTTAAAACTTTATTTTTTTACACTTTATTTATCTTGCATGTGTGAACATATGTGCGTGTGCCACAGGATGGGTGTGAACTCTGTGGCACTGGATTTCTCTTTCTACCTTTACTGGGTTCTAGGGAATTTGAACTCAGGTCATCAAGCTTGGAGCAAGCACCTTTAACTGATGAATCATTTTTCTAGTCCCCATCTTAAAATTTTTAAGAGAACATTTTGTTGTAAGATGTAACTGCACCAAAGTTACAAATAAATATCAATAGGAATAAAACAATAAAGAATATTTTAAATCTCAATAAGAATGACTAAACATGAGAATGGCTATATATTTAAGTAGATTTTCTACAAATAAGTAGTAAAGAAATGTCTACATAAAATACTAACTACACAAGTATTAAAATTTCGTAGAAACAAAAATACTTAGAAACTGCCCTCTGAGTACTCCCCACTTCTGTTTAGCCTTATTTTCTCATTACTGATGTTAATACACTTCTGAACTTTTTCCTATGGCCTTCCAAGGTTAAGTGAAACACTATGCCCTGGGCTGAGGCATCAGAGTTATTCCCAAGGGCATCCTGCCCTCCAGTGGTATCTGCTTTACTGCTCCCACTGCAGTGTCAGCACTGTGAAGGGGACACGGCACGTTTACATGTACAATGTGAAATCATGCTGCACTGTATGGCAACGTCTATTTTCACCCCCACGGCAGGCTCCCTCTCTGTTTGTACCCCTGTATCACATCTTCCAACCTGAAGAGTGCAGTCAGGAATAGTTTTGTTTTGCAATATGTGTTCTGCACTGCACTGAGACTTTGGAAATTGATCAGCATTATTTTTCACTGTCCTTTCCTGATAATAATTATTAGATGCTTCTGAGGTTTTCTTATCTGAGTTCTCAATTTGCTGCGATATCTGATCTTCCTCTTCAGATAGCTAAAAGAAAAGAAATTTGTTGTAAATTTAAAATCAATCATTTCAATACAGATTTTAAAATTCCTAACAGATGATAACTGGTAATTCTGATAACTGAAGAGAGTTTGACAGGATACAGATCAAAGCAGATATATCATGAATGACTATTCCAAGACTCTCGCACACCTTCCAGAAGGTTGTGCATTTCAAAATATCCAGGACAATCATAATCACTGAGGTAAAACCACAAAGGGGCAAAAGAGAAGATCAATCTCAGCACTGCAGTCACACATCACCCTCCCTCTCACTATACTCTTCAGGGACTTAAAAAGGGCAGAGAAGTAACATCTTTGAGGGGAGTAGCTAATAAATATAGCTTGCTTTATTGTCCATGTATTGACTCATTAAGTAAAAATATATCAGCTACATAATTTTATCAAGTCTATCCCATGAGACACACAATCTGTCTTAGGGACAAACAAGGGGGTCAGCTAACAGGACTCAGCTACAGCAGTAACAATGCATAGCTCAACTGCTGTAGAAAGTGGCGGACTGTGCTAGCTTCAATGTATCAATGTTGTGAATAATTTTATTTAGATTAGTGAAAAAACTCTATGAAAGCTGTACATTGAAATATATTATTTCCTGGGATTGCAGTTCACTACAGCCAAGCATAAGGGCATAACTAAGGGCCTCATTTAGACTAGGGGGTCAGGGAGGAAATTACCGCATAAGTGACATAGTGACGCTTGACATGTGAGTAAGTATGAGATGCAGGAAGCAGAATATGCAGGAGTCTGAAGCAGAAGAGAGGCCACAGCTAGCACATGTGGATCAGGACAGGAAAGGGCAGATATGAGATGCTGGCCAGAAACCCGTTGGCACAGGGCCAGGAGACACTGCAGGGAACACAGAAACCCACAGAACGGGAATAACACAATTCATGTTCTAAGAAGCCACGATCTTCTATCCATTCTTTGTTGGTTCAGTTTTTCAAATTAAGATAAACAAATTCAAAATCATTATAGCATATATTAATAAGTTTAAAAAGTACAACTTACTATGTCTGAGCTAGAACTGAAGCAACTCTCAGTTGCCCTTGGAGAGTAGCTGGCAGACTGACTACTCTGTGAAGACCAAACATCTGAAATTAAAGGGTGAGTTTGTAAAGAATGCTATAATTCGTACTCTAGACAATATAGCAAGTACCAGACATCCATGTTTCATTAACAAAACAGAGTACTTTAAGTTGTGCCAAATTAAACTTTACATACTTAACACTTTGCTTTTCTAAAAGGATAAATCAGTATTTTCCCTTAAAAGATCTGTGTCTACAGTAAGTTACATAAAAGAATAGAGAAAACTGGAATTTTTCCAATATAGGAATCATTTTTATGAATGAATAATCTAAAATGTCAACTTGTGGGGAGGAGTAAACCAAGTTTTATTGTGTCTAAAGACATCAGATATTTGCTTATCTAGAAAATAAAACTTCACAGTATAATCAAACTGGTAAGAACAAAGCATCTAATATTATATCTTTTCATTATCTGCCTAATAAATTATTTTTTAATTGCAGACAAAGTTTAAAAATTGGCCTGGAAAGTAAGTCGTGCCTCTCTACACAGCAGAGGCAGGGTGGCCTCAACTATGCCTGTCCCTATGAAAACAGGTTTTTACTGAGAAAATCAAGAGGCAATGGAAAGTACAGCAACATATACCAAATCATATGCCCTCCTATGCTGCAATGTACCATCTACTCCCATCTACTCCTACCCTGTGTCAGGACTGAGGTTCTTTTTAACAGAAACTGATCTCAGTCAGCTATGATGGAGGGAACTTGGCTGAACTCTGATAGCTGTTTCATTATTTAAGAAAGAAAGGTATACTCGTACAGAGCTGGTTCTTTCTGAAGAGAAGAAAGCGGAGTGCAGGAACATGAAGGCCTGCTAGCACTATTAACAACAGAACCCCTCTAAGGAGCCAGCCCCAGGTGCTGTCAGTCCCACATCAGCAGGGAAGAAGCAGCACCTTCACAGCTGGCTCACTCTTAACAGCACAGGAGAGGACATGATGCCAAAAATGTACATTCAGTTCACCAACTCTTGAGCAACTACGAGAAGCCTTGAGTAGTTTCTAGGGATACATGGCCATAAGCCTCAAAGTGTTTATACTCTTCTAGTGTAGAAATGCAGAAATTCCAAAAACTAAGCAAACAGTAAATAAAGCTCTGGCAATATGGAAGTTACAGAAGCAGGAAGCAGCCAAGTGTAGTGAGTGCCAGGAGAAGAGACTTGATGTGCAGTGAGAATGGAGCATAGACACACAGTGTAAGTAATGAACAGCTTCCAGAGAGACAAGACTAAACATATTTTATGGGATGGTGGGAGATTATGCAAAGGTCCACTTACAAAGGAAGCTGCATGTCAGATTGCTTCACTGAGACATCTAGGTCAGGCTGGACTACTAAAGTGTGACACTAGATTAAAACTGAAATTTGGCTGTGTCTATCAAATATCAGTAAATACTTCATCATTGACTAAGGGTCCCAGTCCTAGAAATGACTCCTAAATGTACCATCTAAAGTAAACATGTCACAGAATATTTTGCTTATGGCATTTATGAGATTAGGCGACTGGAAACAGTCCAAATGTTCATAAGCAGGGCATGTATTGCACAAACTGCAGTCCATACACACAGTGGATTACTGTTATAAACAAGAATGAAAATATGGGGCTGGAGAGATGGCCCAGCAGTTAAGAGCACTGGCTGCTCTTGCAGAAGACCTGGGGTTGAATCCCAGCACCCACATGGCAGATAATAACCATCCATAACTCCAGTTCCAGAGGAACTGTCATCCCCTTCTGGCATCTGTGGGCACTTCACGACATGGGTGCACTTACATACATGCAGCTATAACACTCATACATACAAAACAAATAAATAAATAATTTAAAGGCTGAAAAATATCTAGTACTAACATGAAAAAACATCTTTAGGATATTTTAGTAAGTAAATGAATTCACTTAATTCATTTATAAAAATGTAACATTACTTTCAATAAAAAAGTTGCCTAAACAAGACCTGCATAACATATCAGCAGTTGACATGGCAACATGGATGGGAAAATTTCACAAGGCCCACCCCTAGATGAAGAAACACAAGCAGTCAATGGATACTGAGAGAGGGAGAATCAGCTTTCTCCAGGGATGAGCTCCCTGATGGGTTATCCAGTCTCAAGTGGTCAGCCATAAACACATGTACATATAAGCCACACTAAACAGATTCAATAGACTGTTAATACACACACATATATATGTACATATATGCAGCAATAATAATTTAAAAGTAAGTCAGGAAATTGGGAGAGAGTGAAGGGACCTGGGAGGATGTAGAGGGGAAAGTGAGGAGTGGAAATGAGATATAGTACTCATGTATGAAATCCTAAAAACTGTTAATAAATATGAAAAACATTACATGTAGAGTGAGAAAGGCACGGGTAGGATGTGCTTATGTGTGTTTTAGCCTATATTCAGGAGAATATACACTGTAATAATAAACCATCAAGCAAAAAAGCTACTTTAATCCCAGTCTTCCGGAGGCAGATGCAGGCAGATCTCTGTGAGTCTGAGGCAAGTCTGTTCTACACAGCAAGTTCTGGACCAGTCACACTTACACAGTGAGAGTCTGTCTCAAAATACCAAAAAAACTCCCAAAAAACAATGACACAATTCTCTTACTACAACAGACTTCAATGAAACCCTAAGGATCATTAGGGTATACTTTGAAAAATTATGCATGCCAAATCTGGAAAAATCTAGCAGATATGCATGAATCCCTGACATAAATGACCTACCAAAATTCAAGCAGGAAGATTTAAAGGTTCAGTGAGGCCCATAACAAGCAACAAGACTGAAGCGGTAACTAACGGTCTCCCTGAAAGGAAGCGGTAACTAACGGTCTCCCTGAAAGGAAAGCCCAGGGTCCATCGAATGATTCATTGTTCAAGTCTACTAAAATTTAAGGAAGACCTAATACCATGATTTCTCAAAATGTTCCACAAAATAGAAAAGGAAAGAACATTATCAAACACATTTACATATTACCCTGACACTAAAACCAAATAAGGATTCACCCAAAAGGAAGCTGTAGACTTAATTTCTCTGATAATGTAAATGGCAAAATTCTCAGCAAAATACTTGCAAACCACATTGAAGATGACATTAAGAAGACCGCACATCATGACAAGGTTTGTCATGTCCTAAAGGATGAAGGTTGGTTCAACAAACACAAATAAATAAGTATAGTACAGCACATTAATAGACTTAAAGCAGAAATCACATGATTATCTGAATAGACACAACAGAGGCATTGGAAAAGTTCAACATCTTTGCATCATAAAAGCCCTGGTGAAACTAGGACTAGAGGGAACGTTATAAAAACTACAGAAGACAAACATACAACCAACATCACAATAACCAGGGAAATGAGAGCATTTCCTCTTAAAGCTAGAACAAGACAGGAGGCTCACTCCTGTTCTTACTCAACATAGTGCTCAACGTCTTAGAGCACTGACACAGAAGAAATCAATAAAGAGGACAAACAAGAAAGGAAGTCAAATTGTCCCTATTTGCAGATGATGTGGTACTATATTTTATATATAGGTCCTATATATATAAGTAAAATCTTAACTCTGATCATTTCAGCAGAATACAAAAACCAACGTATTAAAAACTAGTAGCTTTTCTATATGCCAATAACAAAGACATCAGGAAAGACAGCCCTCAACAACAACGTATTAAGAGAAAACTAGGACTACTCCGTAGATAACAGTGCCAATGCTACACCAATAGAGGTGGTCTGCTGTGCCAGTTCCGGTCATTAGGCTTCAGGGCTGGGTTGGATCATTGACTGATTTTCTCCCTTAGCAGCTTGCATGGTATCCTCTAGAACTATGAGAGCTCGTCTTCGTGGAGGAGCTTCCAGGTCAGTTCCAGTTCCCTTACTCCAAGTCCCGTGTCCAAAGTATATCCTGTCTTCAGCAGTAGGGTCTTACCTTCAAGTTCTGGGAGGCAGTCAAGGACTGTGGCAACAGCCTGTGTAATTTTGGAGTCTCTTGGACTACTCTGACCAACAACTCAAAGGGCAGTTTCTCCTGTCTGGCACTGTGCTCCTTGTTATATAACCTTCAGGTATACACATGCACTAATGTTCAGATACTGTATGTGTATTTTTCAGGAGGTTTTTTGAGTTAATACATTTCCCTCTGTCTTTTTACACCACCTAAGCTTTATTTATCTCTCCTCGTTCCCTCCCTGTCTAACCTCCCTCCTACCTCCCTAGTTCAAATTCCCCATTTTCCCCTGGAGAATACCTGTCTCCTATTATCCCCTCCCACTCCTGTACTCCTTCTTCCCCTTTATCACAAGGTTCCTTGTATGTCCTTCCCTCCTCCCATCCCAGCCGAATACCCCATTTTCCCCATCCCTCTCCATAACATCTGTTCCCTACGATCTCCTCTTTTAGGCTCTTTCCCCCTTCACCTCTGTGTTTCCTTTCCCTTTTCCTGGCTACTGCTGTTACATCAGGATATATACTCACATACAAGGGATTGGTGCTACAATCTGCAAATGAGGGAGAATATATGCTGCTTGCTTTTTTGAATCTGTGATACTTAACTTAGTATAACAGTTTCTAGTTCCATCCATTTACCTGCAAATTTCATAATTTCATCTTTTCTTACTACTGAGTAGAACTCCATGGTGTAAATGTACCACATTTTCATTATCCATTCATCAGTTAAGGGACATCTAGGTTGTTTCTATTTCTTAGCTATTGTGAAGAGAGCAGCAACAAACATGGATGTGAAGGTACCTCAATGGTATGAGTCCTTCGGGTACATGCCAATAAGTGGTATAACTGGATATGGTAGATTCACTTAAATTTTTTAAGAGCTCTCCACACTGCTCTCTGTAGTGGCTGCATGAGTTCACATTCCCACCAGCAGTGAATGAGCGTTCCCATTTCTCCACACTCTTGCCAGTATTTGGTCGGTCTCTCTCTCCTCTCTCTCTCTCTCTCTCTCTCTCT
>NW_008334929.1:3218725-3252833 GCF_000622305.1 Nannospalax galili | reverse complement strand
GCCCCAAGCTGTCCTGGAACTCACTATGTAGACCAGGCTGGCCTTGACTCACAGAGATCCACCTGCCTCTGCCTCCCAAGTGCTGGGACTACAAGCATGCGCCACCATGCCCAGCTGGTTTCTCTTAGTCTCATGATCTTAGCCAGTCTGACTGGGGTAAGATGGAATCTTAAAGTGATTTTGATCTGCATTTCTCTTATTACTAAGGATGTTAAGCTCTTTTAAGGTGTTTCTTAGCCATTTTTATTTCTTTATTTAAGAACTCTCTGTCAGTCCTTAGCCCATCTTTTCATTGGGTAATGAACAGCTATCTAATTGAACTTAAAGCCCTCTCAATGGGCAGGAGCTCATGGGTGGCACTGTAGTTGTAGCCAAATACACATTGCTGGAGAGTCATAAATCCTAGAGTAAACCCTGTCTCTGTTGTATTTCTAGACAAATGAAATTTCTTACTGTATATTAATATGAATCCTTATATTTCCAAACAAGTGTAATGTACACCACTAATCAAAGAAGCTTCTTTTTACAACAGATGGAGGCATTACAGAGTTCCGCAATTGGTCACACACAAAAAATATATGTCTGAGAGATGCCCATCCCTAACTGATACATCTACAGTGGAGCCTAAGGCTCATGGAACACAGTGGAATGAGGGGTAGAGAAAACATTAATACATCCTTTAACTCTCACCAGTGAAGCTTCCTTATACAGCAGAGTGTGATGCACACAGAAGGCCACAATAGGCTAAGTTTTAGAGAATAAGAGACTGCAGAGAGTGTGTTCCTGGATACGACTCCTGTAATAAAGCTTACCCATCCACAGCTTAGGAACCATTGTGGAAGTAGGGGAGGAAAGACTGTAAGAGTCAGGATTGATGCACGATCATAAGGAAACAGAGGCTTTCAGGCCACTGGAAACTTGCTCATATGAACTTCAGCAATTGTGACAGTAGGCACAAGACCCATGCTGCTTCAGTCAGACAAAAACCAGCACATAAAGAGTAAAATGGGGAGCAGACCCCAACCCTAGCCTAGGAACTATTGGTAACTGATCACTGCTGGGTGGGGGACAATAAATTTTCTTTAGGATCTCTAGATAGGCTGACTAGACTCCAGTGAATGAACGTGCACCAAAAGACATCTGGATACAAATGCTTGACAGGATAGGGCTTAGCATATATGACAGAATGCATGAAATCTGGTGGGGCGACTATAGGGAGCATGGATGGGGAAAGGGGTATAGATTTGATTAAGAACTACTACATGAAATGTGGGCTGGAGAGGTGGCTCCGTGGTTAAGAGCACTGACTGTTCTTGCACTTCTGCAGGTTCGACATCCAGCACTCACATGGTGGCTAACAACCATCCTAACTCCAGTTCCAGGGGAATATGACACCCTCTTCTGACCTCTGAGGGCATTGCACAACACAGGTGCACTTATACACATGCAGGCAATATGCTCATACACATTAAAAAAAGAACTATTATATGAAATTCATAAAAACAATAAAAATATTTTAAAGAGTAAAGTCAAGATACAAAAACAACTAGGAATAGATATAATCAAGGAGATGAAAGATTTCCAGGCTGAAATTTTTAGAAGGCTGAAGAAAGAAGCTGAAGATGCTACACGATGGAGACCTTCTGTGCGCACAGACTGGCAGAATTAATATTGAGAAAATGGCTACAGATTCAACACACACTCCACTAACATTACAGTAGTTCTTTACAGACCTGGAATAAACAATCCTAAAATCCACGTGGAAGTACAAGGACCCTGAGTAGTCAAAGCAATCCTAAGCAGAAGGAACGATGCTTGAGGTGTCACAGCACCTAGTATTAAACTATGCCACAGAGCCAGAGCAACAAAGACAGTATGGTATTGACAAATACACACACACACACACACACACACACACACACACACACACACACACGCATGCACGTACCCTCATGGTAGATATAGCAAATCAAATAAAGGACACAGAAATAAATGCATGTTTATTTCTATAACTGCCTAATTTTTAGCAAAGGTATCAAAAACATACACTGGAGAAACAGTTCAACAAATAATGCTGGGAAAACTGGATGTCTACATGCAGAAGAATGAAATTAGATGCACATCTTTCACCCTGCATGAAAGCCAATTCAAAATGAATCTGAGATAATTAATGGAAAATCTGAACCAGTGAAACTGCCATAGGAAAACACAAGGAAAATGCTTCAGGATACAGATATAGGCAAAAAACTGTCTGAAAAGTGTCCCAACAGCACGAGAAATGACCCAAAGAATTGGCAAATAAAAATCTCCATGAAATAAAATTCCTCAAAGCAAAAGAAACTACCAGAAAAATGAAGAAACTGCCACACAGAGTGGAAAAAAATCTCTGCCAGTTATACTTCTAACACACGTATATAGAACAGCCAAAATTAAACATCAAAACACCAAAGCCCCCAACCCAAAAGTCCTCACAAATCATCCAGCTAATAAATGGGCCAAAGAGCTGAACAGATAGATAGTTGTCAGAAAAAGAAACATGAATGGCCAGTAAATAGTGTAAGTGTTCAGCATCCCTAGCCGTTAGGAAAACATAAATTAAAACTCTTTTGAGATTCCATTTTACTCTAGTCAGAATGGCCTAACATCAAGAACAACAAATGCTGGTGAGGATATGGGAAAAGAGGAATCCTTTCCCGCTGGTGGGAACGCAAACTTGGGAAACCACTATGGAAATGAGCATGAAGTTTCTCAGAAACCTGAGAACAGAACTATCGTATGAACTAGCTAAGCCACTCCTAAGTCCATTCCCAGAGAACTCTGTTCTATCACACAGATGCCTGCACATCTGTTATTGCTGCACTAGGAAACAGACCTAGCCTCGGTGCCCATCAGTGATGAAGAGATGATAAAGATGTGAACTAATTTTACTCAGTCATAAAGGAACACGCAATTACAGTATTTGCAGGTGGAAGGGAGTCACACACGTATGTGACATGAAAGCTCAAAGAGGGCTACTTGGGAGAGAGGGCCAGTGGGAGGGGAGCAGGGAGAGGAGTGTGGACAAAGACCAACAGAAACAGTGCACAGTAGTGAAACCCAAAACCAAAATAAATAAATAAAAATGTTCGTAAAGGTCTCGGTATCCAAGAAGACTAGAAAACTAGAACAGAGGCCTTAACATATGCCTGGTGGGAGTGAAGCTTTCATCCATAAAGAGTCAGTTCACAGTGAAAACATCACTCAAATATTAAGTATCTGTTGTAGACAAACTTACATGCAATTAGTATCCAGGATTTGAAAGCTAAACAGGACACAACAGATAAAGCCAGGTACAGATACATGAAAAACCCTTTCCTTAATAGAACAAAACATCTGGGAAGAAGCATGGGCAGCTGGGTGTGGTGGTGTGCAACTATTTTCCAGCACTTGAGAGGGTGAGACAGAATGAGAGTTGGAGGTGATTGTGGGCTATAGTGAGATCTTTTCTCAAAAATCAAAACAAAGTAACATGGCCAAAGACAGGAAATTTCACCAGTTACTCTAATTAGCAATCAAAGAAATAAAAAATTAAAGTCACAGTGGGATGCTAGATTGCCAATAATGATCAAAGACTGACATTGCATAGGTGAGGGGACATGGCTAAGGCGTTAACCTGCTGCTGCTAGAACGCTAAAGAGGCACCAAGCCTCTGGGAAATAAAAAGGTGAAAATATACAGACTAGGAAATGATGATTCTGTTTCTAGAAATACACCTGAAAGAAACGTTTTATATTTGTGTGCCAAAGAAATATCAAGAATAATCAATATAGTAAAGGACAAAATACTGCAGATGATCTCAAGTAGCCACTGACAGAAGATATGCATAAATAAACTGAGGCACATTCATGCACAGAATGCTGCACAGCAATAAAAATAATTTTTTAAAGCCACAACTGTCAAAGTAGATGAACCTTAAAACCTAGTACTGAGCAAAAAGGGAAGGCTGTAGAAAAATGTACAGCTTCTTCAACAAGTAAAAATTTGGAATCAAGCAATGGAAAAGGGTATGACAGCATCTAGAGGCCTGGGTTACGTCTTTTGGAGTTGTTGGTCAGTGGCATCCCACAGACCTCCCCTTAGACATTACATGTTATTGCCATTGCTCTTGGTTACCCTCCAGAACATGATGGTGAGACCCTATTGCTGAAGACACCACATTCTTGAGTCATAGAAAGAACATGGAGAACACAGCTGGTACTGACCTTGAAGCGTCATTCCTACTGGCTAGCTTTCATGGTGCTAATGGTGCTAGAAGGCGCTAGGCGTGCTATCAGAGGAGAAAAGGAAACTTCAACATTACCTAGACATGAACCCTGTGAGCTACAAGAAGGACCAACCTGTCACGACATGCCCACCGGTAGACTGAATGTCATGGGAGTAACCAAACAGTCTGACTGGACTTAAGGCTGGCTTCACAAGATGGTGTCATACCTGACACCATTATCAGGACTGAGAACCTGTGGTTATTCAGGCCCTAAGCCCTAGCGTAGTAGTAGAACTACTACTAGTATTTTGCTAAATGGACATGTTATTAAACCTATTTATGACTTATTATTATTCCTACAGATTAGTGCTTCTCAACCTACATCAGAGAAGCTTCTTTTTGCAGTAGATGGAGATTAGCATAGAGACCCACACCTGATCACCATGCAGAAAATAAGACTGCAGGGTGCTTAGCCCTAAATGACACATTGATATCACACCCTTCCCCACAACACTCAGGGATCACTGTCCAAGTGGGTGGAAAAAGGAGCCAGAGGCTGCGCAGGACAATGAGGCAGTTTCCCAAGCACAGCAAGGCAGTCATGTGTGTCAACTCAGCAGTTTTGACAGCATGCACAAGAGCAGCACAAGCTCAAGCCAGACAGAAGTCCCAGCACGGAGAGGGCGGGTAGTTATGATGAGGCAACATGGCAACTGATGGCTTCCAGAAGAGGGAGAGTCAGCTTTGAGAAGCGGAGGCTCCTGGGAGGGTGAAGCCTGGCAGGTGTCTAGGGCTCTACATCAAGAGCGTATGGAAAGCACAAACTGGATCGGACGGGTTTTTAAAGAAGCAGAGAGGGTCTGGGAGGAGCTGTGGGAGTGTCTGAATATGATCAAAATACATTGAATGAACTTCTCAAAGAATAAAAAAGGGAGAAAGAAAAAAATCAGGACAATAGTTACCTCTAGGGGGCATAAGAGGAAACACAATTAGGGACTTTATTTCTAAAGTACAGTTTATATTGTATCTCAAGCTACATAGTTGAGAACAATAATATCTGTTCCATTACATGTTAAATTGTGCATTCACATTAGGTATGCACATCATGAAAATTTATAAAAGAAAAGAGCAATTTTAAGGAGTCAGTTGCATTACAAGTCTATTCTAAAATATTTTAAATGTTGGTTAAATCTTTAGAACATTTTAAATTTGATTTCTACTTCATTGATAGCTTTATAAAAGTAATAAAGTTATCTAATCCCAAGTGGCAGCTGTTAACACATGCACACACAAGCACACTACATGGACTCAGTGTATTATATGTATGTACATATACTTATGCATATTTATCAAAGTGCATGTATGTGCAGTAATAGTTAAGGGGAGCAGAGGGCAGGGCTGATGCTAACACAGTACTCATGTAGGAGATTCTCAAAGAGTTAAAAACAACAAGTTAACATATAGTTACCCTGACAAATTTTCTCAGTAGACATCAAGCTCCCTTTTGAAAAACAAGCTCCTCCTTCTTCCATCAGAGTCTAGGGGGAAAAAAAATCAAGATTTTAACAGTTCCAAAGTATTCATTATATTCATTATCTGTATCCAACCAACACTACTAATTTACTTTATAATAATTTTCTTTTATATTATTTTCATTCAACAAAGAGAATTTCACAAAGAAAATGTTATCAGACAATAAAATGAAATTCAAATTGTTTTAGAAACAACAAGAACAGGCACTTTTTAAGAAATAAATCACTGACAAAAATGAAAAGCTTCACGTTATCACTGTACGTGTAATTGAAAAAAGACAAAGTAATTTGGAATTTATTCTGTTGCATTTTTATGATTTTTAGGCTAAATATCAGTTGTTTACTTTTCCTTCTAGAAGTATAATCGAAGCCTAGATTTATAATTTTCTACAGCACTCACAATTAGTTTTAATTTCACCATGTTTTATGTACTTATTTCCATTTTTTCTTTATTTCTTAAACCCAGAGTGTTTCCTAGTTTCCACAAACTTAAAATAAGTTAAGCCACTCGTTTTTTTTTGCTGTTTTAGGGGTGGTAATTAACTTTGACTAGAGAATGTGACCACAAATCTCTCTCTGCTACAGTTCTAAGTCTGTCATGGCTCAGCACGTACTTATGTCTGCATGGACTTGAAGTAGTTTCTACGAATTCTCCACTGGGAGAATTAGGAGAGTAGAGGAGAAGCTGTTAGCTGTTTACTAACCCTGACTCCCTTTCCTCTTGGACATTTAGCTACACCGCACTGCTAAGTCTCTCTTGAGCTTGATGCAGAAATTTTCATTTGTGGTCAGAAACAGAAGTGATGTACATTATTTCCAACCCAGGCACAAAAGTCTCCATCTAAATCTCCTTTCTACCCTTACTGCCACTGAACAACTTCAAGAACTGGTTATTGAGGCTGGTAAGATGGCTCAGCTAGTAAAGTGCTTGCTGGGCAAGCCTGACAACCTAAGTTCAACCCCTGGCACTCACATCAAGGTAAAAAGAGAACCAATCCACAGAGTTGCACTGTGACCTCTACACATGTACTGTGGCACAAGTTCCCCACTCCCATCATACACACATACATATACAGCATGTACACACACATACACATGAACACACAAAAGAAATATTAAAATTCAAAAATGTATGTCTTTTAAAAAAAGATCTCATATGTCTTGCCCTGTATTTCACTTTCACTCCGTAGTTATATGAAGCACTCTGACCAAAAGCAACTTGGGAGGAAAGGGTTTTCTTGGCTTACATTTCTAGGCCACAGTCCATCACTGAGGGAAGTCAGGGAAGGAACTCAAAAGCAGGAACCTGGAGGCAAGACCCATGGAGGAACACTGCTTGCTAGCTTTCTTTCAGGTTCATGCCTAGCTAGCTTTCTTATATAGCCCATCACCCCATATTTAGGGATGGTGCTGCCCACAGTGGGCTAGATCTTCCTACATCAATTAATAATCAAGAAGACCCCTTAACAGACATTTCCATAGGTCAATCTGTTCTAGGCAATTCTTTAATCTTTAATCAAGGCTTTCCTCTTAGATGACTCTAGGCTGTGACAAGTTGACAAAGCTGACTAAAACATCTTTGAAAGCCTTTAGATTTTCTGCTTACCAAATCTCTGTTGTAATGGTCAACCTTTTAATATTCTAATAAAATCATACTCCTCTATTTTTTAGTGAGACTCCAGTGATAGGAAGTTAAAGTGCTAACTTGGCCCTCTGTACTGTCCAGAATTATCTTTTGTCTTTGTCAACCTGACACAAACTAAAATCATCTGGAAAAAGGAAACATCCATTGAGGAATTTCCTCTGTCATACTGGCCTATGGGTATATTTGTGGGGCATTTTCTTGATCACTGATTGATACGGAGGCCCAATCCCACTGTGGGCAGTGCCATCCCTGTGTGAGTAGGTCTGGGCTGAAGGATGGTAGAGGAGCAAGCTGGAGTAGCGAGGCAGTTAAGAGCACTCCTCTGTGCTCTCTGCTTCAGTTTCTGCCCCCAGGTTCCTTCCTTGAGTTCCTGCTTAGTCTTCCCTTGATGATAGGTTGCAACCTGTAAGTCAACTCCCCCAAGTTGATTTTGGTTATGGTATTTTATCACAGCAAAAGAGAAGTAAAGTAAAACACCAATCTAACAACCCTTGTAATTTATAAGCACTACCAATAACAATAGTTAGATAATAAGGTGCTTGACGTTTGTAAAACAGCATACACCCATATCTCACTTTCTGTTACTTTTTTCCCCTAGATATTTTATGCATTCAGTAAACTCTGATAACTGTGCTTAGATATATCTCCTCCTTCTCTACCACATCTTCCTATTAACTATCCAATGTCCTCGGTAAAATTCAATGGCAGCCATTCATCTATACACAGTGCATTTTCTATGCCTGCATAGTTGCTAGAAGAAGCATCTTAAAGGTAGATTCCATATTCTTTTGTCTCTGTACCTTGCAGAGGATAGTGAATTCAGAATGCAATATTCAAGAAGGGGGAAAAATACCTTCTTGCATACCATTTTAGTCTCAAAGCTTAGTGTACAGAAGACACTCAGTAAGTGTCTATTAGGAATTGATAATAGAGAGTGCCTGACCAGGTCTCTGAGTGGTGAGCTTCCAAAATCACACATGCCCAGTTCCCTGAAGTTCCTCCCACTCTCATGATTGACTTGGGCCTCCAGGTACTGAGTTTCCCAAATCATGCTGTGCCCATCTGCTTACTTTGGGAGCACCTGCAGTCCCTCCCATTGCCCAGGGCCAGGCTACCCTGCTGGCTAGTAGAGCCCAGATCCTGGGAGACTGCCTGACTTGAGTCTTGGGGCTTCTGGCCTTGCTGAACTTCCCAAATCACTCTGTGATTGGGAATCACTCTGTGGCCACCCCTGCACTGGGCCAACTGCAGTCCTTCCTACTGCTCAGGGCTTAGGCTTCCCTGCTGACTAGTGGGCATGGGCACTTCTATCTCCTCTCCCTGAACCGTGACACTCCCCCTCTGAGGCTTCTGAAGTGTTGCTAACTAGACAGGGCGGGTTTACCCTCCTAAGAGAGCTCTGGAATAGCCAGACTATAGTCATTTGGTCCCTCCAGCATCAAGTTAAAAGAGAGAACCTGAATCCCAAACCAACCAGCTTTCACTAATCATAAAGCAACCAAAGTACATCAATAATACAAACAGAATCAGACTTCAACTTAACAAAGAAAAGCCTGAGTTCCTTACCATGCTCATAAGCAGCAAAAGAAATCCACATGCCAAAACCACAACAGAAAATAATGATATGAGAAAACAAAATAACATGTTCCCACTAGACACTATCAGTCATATACAAGAGTTCTAAAAGGAGAACCCCCTAGAGATAACCCAGGACACAGAATTTAAAAGAACAATCATAAACATAATCAGTGAAGTCAACGAATTTAAAGAACACACAAACAGCTTAAAGAACTAAAAGAAGACTTGGATAAACTTCTGATTGAATTCACAAAAGATAGAGAAATACTGAAGAAAACTCAAGCTGAAATGAAGAAGGAGGTGCTAACATCAAGCCAATTTGAAATGACAAGAGAAAGCTTCACCAATAAAAGAATGAAATGGAAAATAGAGTATCAAGCTTGAATAAAGTTGAAGAATTAGACTGCTCAAGCAAAGACTATGAAAAAATTAAAAACACAGAAATGGATTGTGCAGGAAATGGAACACCACAAAAGGACCAAATTTATGCATCATATGCATAGAAGAAGGAGAAGACTCTCAGGTAAATGGTATTGACCAGATCTTCAGCAGGATTGTAGAAAAACTTTTTCACAAAATTAAGGAAAGATGTATCCATACAAATACAAGAAGCACACAGAACACCAAATACACAGGACAAGAAAAGAAATTCCCCATGAAGTATCATAGTAATAAAAAACTAAACGTATAGATTAACAAGAGAATATGGAAATCTGCATGAGGAAAACAGTAAACCACATATAAGGTAAACCCTATCAGAATTACAGCTGACTTTTCAGTGCAAACTATGAAAGACAGAAGAGTGTGGACCAAAGTATTCCCAGTTCTAAATGACCTCCATGCAAACCCAAAATACTTCACCCAGAAAAACTGTCTATTATAGTTGAAGGGGAAAGAAAAACCTTCCATGACACAAAAAGCTGAAAGAACTCATCCAACAAACCAGCTTTTCAGAAAATACTCAAAGCAATACAAAGGACTGAAGAAAGGGATGACTATAAGAGGCAGCAGAAAAAAAACTAAATAAAAGTATAGTTGTGGAGACCAAGAATGCAAACAGAAATTAAAACCATGGCAACCAATACACGTCTTTCAATAATAATTTCAAAAATCAATGGACTGAGCTCCCCAGTCAAAAGACACAGGCTAGTTGAAAGAATTAAGAAACAAAACCCATCTTTTTGTTGTCAGCAAGATACCCATCTTACCTTCAAGGGCAGGAACTACCTTAAGGTGAAAGGATGGAAACAAATATTCCAAGCAAATGGCACTAAGTAACATGGAGGGATTGCGATTCTAATATCTGACAAAACAGACTTCAAAGTAAAACTAATCAGAAGAGATAAAGAGGACCACTTCATTCTAATCAAAGGAATGATTGACCAACAAGATATCACAATCATGGCACCAAACTCTGGTGCACCCAATTTCATGAAAACAGTACTACAGGATTTTAAGACATAGATTAACCCCAAATCATTAATAGTAGGGGATTTCAATAATCCACTGTCTTGAATAGACAGGTCAACTGGACAAAGAATAAATAGAGAGTCAGCGGAATTAAATGATGCCATACATCAAATGGACCTAATAGACATACACTGAATAATCTCTTCAAGCACCAAAGAATTCACTTTCTATTCAGCACCCCAAAGAACTTTTTCTAAAATTGACCACATGCTGGGGCACAAAACAAACCTCAACAAATAAAAAACTGAAATAATTCCATGCATTCTATCAGATCACAAAGCAATAAAGCTTAAAATCAACACTGGAAGAAGCCCTAGTCACTATGTGAATTCATGGATATTAAACAACATGCTCCTGAATAATGAATGGGTCAAAGATGAAATTAAGAAAGAAATAAAAGTATTCCTGGAACTAAATGAAAAGGACAATACAACACAAAACCTCTGGGACACTTTAAAGCAGTTCTGAGAGGGAACCTTATAACACTAAGTGCCTACGTCAAAAAATCAGAAAGAGCACAAATAAATGACTTAACATTGCAACTCAAGACTCTGGAAAGGCAAGAACAAATGAAACTCAAACCCAGCAGACTAAAGGAAATAAGAAAATCAAAGAAGAAATTAATGATACAGAAACAAAGAAAACAATACAAAGAATCAGTGCATCTAATAGCTGGTTTTTTGAAAACTAAATAAGATATACAGACCATTAGCTCAGTTAACCAAAAGAAATGCATGGGTATCTAAAATCATGGGCACCACCAAAGTTAAACCAAGAAGAGATCATCAGCTTAAACAGACCCATAATATATAAGGAAATTCAAACAGTAATTAAAAAAAACTCCAACTAAAAAAATCCCAGGCCTAAATGGATTCATAGCAGAGTTCTACCAGATATTTAAAGATTTATAATTAACACTACTTAAATTATCCAAAAAGACAGAAACAGGGAGAATTCCTAAATTGCTTCTATGAAGCCAACATCACTCTAAAACCAAAACCAGGTAAAGACACAACCAAAAAAAAAAAGAAAATTGTAGAACCATATCCTTAATGACATAGATACAAAAATTCTCAACAAAATACTTACAAACCACATATAGACACATGTCAAAAAGATCATCTACCATGATCAAGTCAGCTTTATTCCAGAGATTCAGGGATGGTTCAATATATGTAAGTCAATAAATGTTATAAATCATATAAATTGACTCAAAGATAAAAAATTCACACGGTTATCTCAATAGATGCAGAAAAAGCCTTTGACAAAATTCAAAATGCATTTATGTCTAAAGTCCTAGAGGGAATTAGACTGTAGGGAACATACCTCAACATAATTAAAGCTATGTATAACAAACCAATGGTCAACATCATTCTAAATGGAGGAAAACTAAATGGGAAACATTCCCATTAAAATCAGGAACCAGACAAAGCTGTCCACTATCTCCACTACTTTTCAACATAGTACTTGAAACTCTTTCTAGAGCAGCAAGACAAGAGAAGGAAATTAAATTAGTATTAGTTGGAAAAGAAGAGATAAAATTATCACTATTTGCAGATGATATAATATACCCAAGATATCTCAAAAATTCCATTAGAAAACTGTTAGAAATGATTAACAGTTTCAGCAAAGTGGCAGGTTACAAAATCAATCTACAAAAATGAGTAGCCAACAACAAGCAATCAGAGAAAGAATTCAGGGAAACCCTCCCATTCACAATAGCCTCAAAAAAAATCTAGGACTAGATCTAAGACAGTAAAGATTCCTGCAACTATATTTTAAATCTTTGATCTTTGAAGAAAGAGATTGAGGAAGACACTAGGAGATGGAAGGACCTCCCATGCCCATAGATTGGAAGAATTAATATTCTGAAATTTACTGTCATGCCAAAAGCAATTCCCAGGACATTCTTCACAGAATTAGGGGGAAAATCCTAAAATTCATACAGAAGCAAAAATGACCCCAAATAAGCAAAGCAATCCTGAGCACAAAGAGCAGAGCTGGGGGGATTACCATACCAGATCTCAAACTATATTACAGAGCTATAGTCATAAAAACAGCATGGTACCGGGACAAAACCAGACACACATCAGAACATCACTGAAGACTCAAATATGAGTACATGCAATTTCAGCCACTTGATATTTGACAATGGTGACAAGAACACACAATGGAGGAAAGACAGTATCTTCAACAAATGATGCTAGCAAAACTGGATCTCCACCTGTAGAAGAATGAAATTGGACTTTCACCCTGTACAAAAGTCAACTCCAAATGGATCAAAGACCTCAGTGTGAAACCTGAAACTCTTGAAACCATCAGAAGAAAACATAGGCAGTGCCCTACAAGATATAGGTGTAGGAAAAGGACTTTCAAAATCAGACAGCAGCTGATCAGGTATTAAGGTCAAAAGTTGACAAGTGGGACCTCAAAAAGCTAAAAGGCTTCTGTACAGCAAAAGAAATGACCAAGAAAATAAGATAGCAAACCCATAGAGTGGGACCCGGCCACACATTTGACAGAGATTAATATCCAGAATATATAAAGAACTAAAAAACAAAGAATGAAACAAATTACCCAATTAAAAGATGGGCTATGGATCTGTACAGAGAATTCTCAAAGGAAGAATTAAAGATGACTAAGAAACAGCTTTAAAACAGTGTTCAACATCCTTAGTAATTAGGGAAATGAAAATTAAAACTATTTTATGATTTCATCTTACCCCAGTCAGACTGGCTAAGATCAAGAGAGCAAATGATACCAAATGTTGGAGAGGATGCGGGGAAAGGGGAACACTCATCCACTGCTGGTGGGGCTGCAAACTCCTAGAACCTCTGCGGAAAGCAGTGTGGAGACCTCTTTAAAACATAAAAATGACCCTACCATATGACATGGTCATGCCACACCTTGGTATACAGCCAAAGGACTCATCCTACTGCACATACATACTGCACAGAGACTTGAACATCCATGTCTGTTACTGCTCTTTTCACAATAGCTAAGAATTGGAAGCAACCCAAGTGTCCCTCACCTGACGAGTAGATAATGAAAATGTGGTTCATTTACACAATGAAGTTCTACTCAAAAGTAGATGGAACTAGAAACTGTTTTACTAAGTGAAATAACTCAGAAAAACAAATGATGTATGTTCTTCCTCACTTGTGGATCCTAGCACCAAATCCTTATGTGTGAGCATATATACTGATGTAACAGCAAGAGCCAGGAAAATGGAATGGAACCAGGAGGCTGAGAGAGAGGAACAGTAGGAGACAGATGTTACAAAGTGAGAAATGGATAAAATGGAGGTATTTAAATAGGAGGGGAAGAGGGATGGTCATAAAAGGAACCATGGGGTTAAAGGGGAAGAAAGAGCTCAGGAGAGGAGGGACCACAGAAGAGAGGTATTATCAAGGGAGAAATGGGGGTACTTTGACTGGGGAAGGAGGAGGAGAACTAGATAAGGAGAGAGGGGAGAATACCTAGCTAGCATAAAAATATCAGAAGGAAACGTGTTAGCTCAAACCTGCTAAAAAATTACACACACAGTATCTCTCCATGAGTCCATGTGTACAGCTGAAGGTTACATAACAAGAAACAGTGCCAGATAGGAGAAACCTCCCTTTGAGTTGTTGGCCAGGGTGGTCCAAGAGACTCCCCAAATGACACAGGCTATTGCCACAGCCCTTGACTGCCTCCCAGATCTTGAAGATCAGACCCTATTGTTGAAGACAGAACATACTTTAGACACAGGACTCAGAACAATGGCACTTGAACAGACCTGGAAGCCACTTCCCTGAAGGCTGGCTCTTAGAGATTTGGAGAGCACTATGCAAGTTTCTAAGAGAGAAGATCAATCGATGGTCCAACCCCAGCTTTAAGGCCTAATAGTCACAACAATGAGTGGCACATCAAACTATATTGGGGTAGTGTGGAACTTTTATCTTGAGGGTAATCATCAGCTATCTAATTGGACTTAAAGTCCACTCAATGGGAGGGAACTCATGTGTGGTACTGTGAACACAGCCAAATACACATGCCTGGTAAGGTCATAGTTCTTAGAGAAAAGCCCAAGGTTGGCACATCCCTAGACAAATGTAATTTCTTACTATGTGCTAAATATGAACCCTTATATTTACAGACAAGCATGCCAGTCACCATTCATCAAGAAGCTTCTTTTGCAACAGATGAAGAATTTACAGAGTTCCACAACTACTCCCACACAGAAATTAAGTGTCTGTGAAATACTCAACCCTAAGTGACACATTTACAATGGAACTTCTACACCTAATGCTCAAGGAACATAGTGGGACATGGGGTAGAAAGAATATTTATGCATCTCTCAATTCTCATAAAAAAAGCACCCTCATGGAATGAACTCAAAGGGTCACAAATGGACAAAGTGTCGAGAATAAGAGTCTACAGAGTGTGGGTCCTTGGACAGGACTCTTATATTAAACTTCACCCACCCAGTGCTCAGGGACCATTGTGGAAGAGGGGGAGCAAAGACTGTAAGAGCCAGAGGAGGAGGTGCATGACCATATGGAAATAAGAATCTTACAGGTTACTGGTACTTACTCATATGAACTTACAAGAGTAGTGTCACCATGTGCAAGACCCACGCAAACTCAAGCAAACAAAAACCCAGCATAGAATGTAGAAATGGGCAGCAGGCCCCAATCTTAGCTGAAGAACTATTGGGAAGCTGATTACTGCTGGGTGAGGAAGAGCCAATAAGCTGATCTTCTTCAAGGGAGTGACTCTAGATAGGCTGACTAGGTCCCAGTGAATGAACTTGCACCGAGGGACATCTGGGGACACTAACTTGACTTGATAGGCCTTACCATAAATGACAGAGTGCATGAAATTCAGTGGAGAGCTAGGGGAGGTGGCGATGGGGAAGGGAATATAAGATGATTAAGATGTTGTGTACAAAATACACAAAAGTTCAATTCAATAAATATATACAAAAAAGAATTTATACTATTCAGTACATATGTATTAGGGGAAAAGTAGTATGGTTTAGAATATAAAGTTAGTAAGACTGCAGTTCAATTCTTGACTTAATTGTATTCACTAAGTACATACTGAAATTCAAAGCACTGTCATCACAGTAGAAATCTTACAGCATTAATAGAAACTATTTTAATTTTATCTAGATGACTTTGTTGCAAATAAAGACATTATATTTTCTGAAAAGGTCTTTTCTTTTCTAAATCTAAGCTATAATTTTTCTAGTATAAGAAAATATGAGTCTACTTAAAATGAAATTTTACAAGTAAAAGTTATTCCTAAATAAAGAAAAAATGTAAATATTAAAATAAGACATCACAAACTAACTTTATTGGAAAGAATGTGAAAATGTGCATTACCTCACCAATTCCAAAATCACATGGCTGCACAAGTTGCAATACTTTCAAAGGAACACAGCCCCTAAGGGTTATAAGTAACAGAATATTAAACTTTATTTCTTCTGAAAGTTATTTTTCTAAATTATGGTTTAAAAACTTGGGTTCAACTTAGAATTACATGAAGAGTTTTTTAAAACTGAGGGTTCAGAAATACTATGTCAAGGTGGGAAAGTTAGCTGGCCAGTGAGCCCAGAGATTCTCTCTCTACTTTCCCAGTGCTGGATTACGAGTGTGCACCAATGCAGTGAGCTTTCTATGTGAGTGCCGGGATCACACTCAGGTTCTTTTGTTTGTAGAGTTTTTTGTTGCTGTTCGTTTGAAGCATGGTGTCATGGAGCCCTCGCGATCCTTAAGAGACCAGGCTGACTTGACTTCACTGTACAGCTGTAGTTGGTCCTCATTCTCCACCTCCCTGGTTACAGGAATGTGCCACCATGCTCAGCTGGGAATGAGGTTCTACACCATTTTAAAAATGCAGATAGTAAAACTCAACGTCAAACAAAGTTTTTCTCTCATGAATTTCCAGATATTTGAAGAATTTTTCAATTTTAGAAATAAGTCGACAGGGCTAGAGAGCTATCTCCGTAGTTAAGAGCACTGGCTGCTCTTTCAGAGGACCCAGGTTTGATTACCAGCACCCACATGGCAGCTGACAGCCTTCCCTAACTCCAGTTCCAGGGGATCTGATGCCTTCTTCTGACCTCTGCAGACATTGCACATCATGGGTGCATCTACCTACCTGCAGGCAATACATTCATACACATAATAAAAACTATAAATAAAATATAAAAAAGAAATAAGTCAAGCTTAACTTTTAATTTACAAGTGTCAATTCTATAAAATATCATGTATGTACTCTTTTTATCAGGAGATGTTTTAAAGATTTCTATAAGAAATCACTTCCAAAATAAAATTCTAAATAAATAGATTTTAAGTCATAAAGATTTGGCTAAGTTACAATTATTACTAAGAATATTATGACTATTTAAAACTGTAGCTAAAACAGTGTCTCCTTTACCTATAACTTCAGATCACTGTGCAGAAAAGCCAGCAAATCAGCCTCAAAACTCTAAGGAATAAGTTAGGAATTAAGTAGTAGTGAATTTGGTTAAAAATCTAAATCCAGTGCAGGGGCTATGGGGGGTTGCAAATGGGGAGGGGGGGTCTAAATTTGATTAAGGTCTCTTATAAGAAATGCACAAAACTCAATAAAAATATACAAAAAATCTAAGAATCAAAATATTTCTTACACCAGCAACGATCAGAAGCAAGATTGGTAGTGTGCAATTGTTTCCATGCAGCTAAGACATGATGAGGTGAGGAGAGAGCAGCCTGCGGGCCATCGTTTAGTGTGCATCTCTTAAGGTGCATGCTGGCATGGGGAGTGCTGGAGCATACCTCACACAGGACCGCTGATGTCTGGACACTGACCTGTAAATTCTCCTTCTCCTCCTCCCCGCTCTGATCTACACCAAACAAGCACTCCTGTGGAGACCATGAGCTGAGACCGTATGCTTTTCACACGAGTAAGCCTTCCTACACATGTGATGCTTTATTCTGTTAATTATGAAATTGAAATTTATATGGCATATGGTGCATATGTGAGTTTCTTGAACATATAGGTCAATTTCTTCCAATATGTTCAACACTGATCTTTAGTTAATGTTTATTTGAGGGATAGAAAATATGCGCACCACATGCTTTATAAGGAAATATTGCTAATTATGAAAAATGGCAAGGTTTCTTTGACATGTTGCTCACCCTCTAACAAAATTATGCCCATCTCACTTCCCATTAAGTCAAATGAATACATGCATGTATTAGATCCTAATTCACAGTCCCTGCATTTACCAAACACTTACGTAGAGTGCACTGGGTATTCGTGGCTATTTCTATGCAGTGCTTTCTCTTGGTCATCATTTTCAAGTTTTTCTTAAAAAAAATAATAGCATATACTAAGTTAAAAATTTTAGCATAATCTATTTTTAGTTTTCAATTCAAAGATCATTAGCAGGATACATACAGAGAGAAGTCAGTGGAGCACAATGTTGTAGAATAAAAACACACTAATTCCAGTTCCATGTTCCTCCAAACACATACATGTAAATTAATGTACTGCACATTCAAATGGTATCAAATAGGTTCCAAACCTGCTCCTCCTACTCACTACCACACAGGACCAAAATCCATGGATGCTTCAGTATCTTACGTAAAATGAGTTAGTATATGCAGACAATGCAGGCAGGATCTCATCTTCTTTATAACACCACCAGCTTATTCAAAACATCTACTACATACAATGTAAATGCTACTTTAAAAAATTATTAGTAGTGTGTAATACATGCCACAGCACATGGTGATGGTCAGTGGACAACTTCCAGAATTCAGTTCCCCTTTTCTACTGTGGGTTCCAGGGATCAAACTCAGGTCATCACAAGCACTTTTACCTGCTGAGCCATCCTGCCCACTCTGCAGAGGTTATCAATAGCTGATTTACTCTCCTGATTGAGGAGTACTGACAATTAAAAAAGTTCTTTACATGTTCCTCAAAGACATTTTAATACTTTATATTTATGATTATTTGAATATGCAGACATGGAACCTTTGGCTATGGAGAGCAAACTGTGTGTGTGTGTGTGTGTGTGTGTGTGTGTGTCGTATGTACACAAATGAAATAAAATAATATCTGAAGATATGAAAAAAAAAAAAACAAAAAAAGCTGTGATAGTGTCAATATATAACAGTGTGTGTGTGTGTGTGTGTGTGTGTGTGTGTGTGTGTGTCGTATGTACACAAATGAAATACCATAATATATGCGGAAACTAAAAACAAAAAAAGTTCTGATAGTGTCAATGTATAACACCAACCTTTGTTCCCAGAGCTGGATGGGTAACAATCCTCAAAAGGCCTTCTAAATTCATGGATATCATCATCACTGTACTCCTTCTGATAGCTCTTGTTTGACTGACACATTTCTACATAGCACGTATTGAAAGTAGAATTACTGAAAGTTGACTCTGGAACTACAAAGCTGCTTTTAATGAATCCATCAGTGGAACAGCTTTCATCAGAACAAACCACATGGACTTTTCTCGAAGTGTCATAACCACACTTAGGAAAGGTTTCCTTTATCCTCAGTTGATCCCTGTTTAATAAGTTGATCATGTTGTGACTAACAAAAGAGTCATGACTATCTTTCAGATGTCTCTGAGTTGGCTGGCTCACGTCATTGAGAAAATGAGAAAAGCCTTTTCCACTGTGTCCCCAGTGCTGTGCGGCCTGTCTTCCGACAATGGCATCAGGCCGTCTTCTTTCCTGCAGGCGTCCACAGTCTTCAGCCATAAGTATATTAGCTCTTTCAGGAATGAAATCGCCATTTTCTGGACTTTGGGGTAAATAAAAACATATTTAGCTGGAAATCTTAATCATTTTCATTTAAAAACATTAGCTCAAATTAAAAAATTTAGAGATCATATTAAGGAATGACTTTTACCTAAAATTACATTTTAATTTTTAATATTTAAGTAAATAATGTTGTGTTAGATGCAAATTGATCTAATATGTTCTTCTGAAAATACAGGAATTTATACTCAGCTTTGTATTTTGGTATGAAAAATCAGTGCATAGTTCTATTTATTGTTATATTAGCAAAACAAAATTTGGCCAACCAAAAGTATACCTTCCCTAGGATAACCTAGATGAACTTAGTCTCCCACTTGTGTGTCACTGCCACTCCATTAAACCAGAGAAAGATATGTTGAAGACTGTGAGGGGAAAAGTTATCTCATGTAAAAACATTTAAACAAAGAATTACAAAACTTTATCATAGGTATTTTTCATCTTCAGAGGGATAAAAGTCACTAAAAGATCTCAATGAAGGAAACTGTATATGTAAATTTTCACACAGTTAGTAAAGCTGAAAGATAAGGTGGACTGGATGAAAATAATCAGGTCAACTGAGAACCAATATATTCTCTTCTTGGGCAGAAATGGAAACTCAAGTCAAGTTCAACTTGTTTATAAGAATCAAAGCTATGACAGGAAAAAATAACAAATATAAATGCCTTTTCTTTTATTGCTGATTATAAATTTACTTGGGGCTGGTTTGTTACAGGGACTGGAGGTAATAATGAAAATATTTTTAAAGAAACACAAAGTGTGGCGATTTTTTAAATATTTTAATTTTTATTTTATGCATATGCATGTGTGCCTGTGTGTGTGTGTATGTGCACTTGAGTTCAGGTGCCCATGGAGACCAGAAGTGTCAGATCCATTGGACTGGAGTAACATGAAGTTTTAAGCCACCCAGTGTTGGTGCTGGGAACTGAAACTGGGTCCTCTGCAAGAGCAGTATGTGCTCTTAATTACTGAGCCATCTCTTCAGCCCTAAGACTTTGACTTCTGATTTCATTTTTAAATTATTTATCCAATATCTAAATAAAACACACCATGGTCTAGGCAATAGGTCATGTATAGGGGACAAAGAGATTAAAAAATTCTTTGGTATTAAACAAAGAGAAATTAATGTTTTAGTCTTAATGTTTATAGATCATGATTCTCCATGATCCTTGATAAGTATTTTATTAGTGTTTCATATGATTTTTATACTAGAAGATATAATCCAAAGTAATAACATACACTGTTGACACTAGAAAATCTCTATTACTCTAAATGGGAGAAGACATATAGAACATGAAATGAGTTATAAAGCACACTATATATAGAAACTGTGTTTTAAAGGTGATTTTGAGCACTATAAGAAAATTACTAAGAGATGTATAAATCATACAAATGGTCATCACCAACCAAAGAGGTACAGTACACGTGGTACAGAATAACGTGGGTAGGGAAGGAAGAGAGCGTTATGACATGTGGAGTGCTGTCCTATAGTCAAGTGCTACTGTTACAGGTTCTTCAACTTGAGAAAAGTCAGTCAGATGGCATGGCGTCTAAACTGGAGGTTCACTATTAGGAAGGATTATTGCTTGTAGAAAATATAAAGAAAGGATGTGAAAAACTTCAGTCTTAAAATCAATGAATCCAAATTTTTCAGAAATTTACATTTTCCTATAAATATAAAATTCATTAAAATTTTTGGGCTAAGGGCTAGGGAGATATCTCAGCAGCAGGCAAACATGCTACATGTAAGTCTGACGACCCAAGTTAAATTCCCCGGAACCCATATAAGAAAGCTGTAGGTGGCAGCACACGTCTGTGATCCCAGTGCTTGTACGATGAGATGGGAAGTGGTGTCATGAGACTGCACAGAAGTCCACAGACAGCTCATCTGGAACACAAAGTACAGCAGCAAAAACAACAGATAGTCTCTGCTTCAACATGGTGGAAACCAAGAACCACTTTCTCCCCAAAGTTTCTTTGTCGGGGTATTTTTATCACAGTGACAAGAAATGAAACTAGCTAGGACATGATGTTATGTAAACAGACATTTGTACACATCCAACAGCTATTCAGTGTGTGCCTACTACGTAGTAAAGAGACGATGAACTTCATGCGCTAGTGTGGAACGATAAACAGAAAGTAAGACTAAGTATTGGATGAGAATTAACCCAAAAGTACGACAACATGCTTCAAGTTCTCCTGACAGAATAGTTTATGTTGGAGGTTGAGTTTTAGAGAGTCTGGTTAGAAAACTCTCCAGTAAGTAAGCAGCAAATAAGATTGAAAACAGACTAGTAAAGGAAGAGTGTGCTGGGTGCAGAGCGATAGAGTAACAAGCTCATAGCAGAGATGAGCAGCTCTCTCCTCCCAACAGAAACGTTCCCTTTTCCACCCAGAAGGGAGGCTCATAATACTCAGGAAATAAAATTTCAAAAGTTAAGGAAAGTCTTGAAAGATACAAAGTCCTGCCCCAACTCATCTGAGCAGCAGTATTACTGTGAAAGGAGACTCTTCTGATGCCAGCTCCTACAAACGGCACCAGGCGCTCCAGGGATGCAGCTTCCATGAGTCCTCACCTATGCTGGGCCCCTCAGTGATGCGGCTGTCTACATGGGTAACCCTCACCTATGCTGGGCCCCTCGGTGATGAGGCTGTATGTGTGGGTAACCCTCACCTATGCTGGGCCCCTCGGTGATGCGGCTGTCTGTGTGGGTAACCCTCACCTATGCTGGGCCCCTCAGTGATGCGACTGTCTGTGTGGGTAACCCTCACCTATGCTTTCATAAGCAAGCTCAAGTAAACTCAGGGGTCCACTAAATTAGTCTTGAGTAGATCATTTCTTTGGTCTGGTGTTGGTGGCCTACCTGGAATACATACATGTTTGTTCCCATCTCCCCAGAAAAGTCACAAAACAGCAAGACATGCAGAAACAGAAAGCACAAAGCCAGAATACCACCACTAAAAGAAAATCTGTTACCAAACACAAAGGTACTGAAGGGTCCAGGTTGTACAGATCATGATTTTTTAAAACAAAACCAAGAAATAAAGGTTTTAAATGCAGGAGCTGGAGAGATGGCTCAGCAGTTAAGAACACTGGCTGCTCTTGCAGAGGATCCGAGTTCAATTCCCAGCACCCACATGGCAGCTACAAACCATCCTTAACTCCAGTTCCAGGGGAATCCGAAGCCCTCGTCTGACCTCCAAGGCATTGCATGACATGGGTGCACTTGCATACATGTAGGCAATACACTCACACATATAAAATAAAAATAATAAAATTTTTTTTAAAAAAAGGTTTCAAGTACAAAAGTGAAAATGACGTGTTTTCTGCCTTGGAAAATATACTTGTAGGTAAATTTAGTCAATTTAATTTTCAATGCTGTACCAGCCTAGGATACTTGGAATAAATCCTATTTTATCATAATAGATAAAAATAAGAAAAATGGGGAAAGAAAGCTTAAATATCTGGGCACTTTTCAGACACAAGACATCAGGTAGAGCATAATAATGATCCGAACAAACAGGGCAAATTCTATGATTGCTCCTAGTTTACTGCCTGGAGACAGCACCCAAACTACAACACAGTGGAGAGAACACAAGAGCCAGGGGAGGCCCTTCCTTAAAGAAACAGAGCTGTGGGTCCAGGGAAACCACAGGAGACAAGGTTCACAGGTTTAATGATTAAAGAGAGAGCACTAGATGTACAGAGGGTTCATCTCGGGTTTTCAGCTAAGCACTGACCAGTACATACTCACAGCAATGGGGACATACATACACAAGTCCCACGCAAGCTTAAAGCAGAGAAAATCCCAGCATAGACATGGGGCAGTGGGTAAGAAACCTCAACCCAACCTAAGGAAATTTTGGCATCTGTTGGCTGCTGGGAGAGGGAGAGACAGTCTCTTTCAAGGATGGGGCTCTTGGGAGGCTAACCAGGTTCCACTGGATGGACCCACACCAAAGGACATCTGGGGACACAAACTGGACCTATGGGTCTTATTATATATAACAGACTACATAAAATTAGGTGGAGGAGGCGATAAGTGGAGGTGTGGATAGGAGAGGGGATTTAAATGCCATCAAATTATATTTATGAAAATTGTGAAAATTCAATTAAAATTGTGAATTATCAAAAAATAGGACAATATAACCTATATACACAATGAAGAATAAAAAAAGACTGAAAACCTGAATCTGAAACAGTAAGCTGTTACTCAGCTTCAAGGGGACTAATTTACTAGTATGTTTGTGTCCTCAAACGGCAAGGTTATAGTTCAGATATGTGTCCCCCAAAAGCTCATGTGTTAAGGGCCTGGGCTCCAGCCATGGCACCACTTAGGAGATGGTAGAAGTTTTTAGAGGTGGAGCCTAGTGGAAGGAAGTTAAGCCACTGGAGACCCCTTGAAGAGGTTGTTAAGACCTCGCCCCCTACTCTTCCTACTTCCCACCTGCCTTGAAGTGGAACGGTTTTCTCAATCAGGCACTCCCACCATGATGTGCTGCCCACCACAGTTTCATAGTAACAAGGCTGAAATCTCCAAATCTGTGACCCAAATTAATCACTTCCTCCTTTAATTTTATTGTCTTGGAAATTTTATCACAGTAACAGATGACTAACACAGGCAGGTAGAGAGTGAAGAAAAAACTTTTTTACAAATAATTGTTAAAAGTAATCCAAATCTATTTGAACAAATGAGTACATTGTAGCACTTGGAAGGTTCAAGGAGCAGAGTCAGAAGTTCAAGGTCATCCTTGCTATATAATGAGGTCTAAGCTAGCCTGGGCTACTTGAGACCCTGTCTAAAAAATGAGATGAAAAAGGAGATAGTACCACAGAAACAATGATAAATTAGAGATGGTTATAACAATATGCTCAAAACACTTAGAAATGGGCAAATTTCCTGACACCTAAGACCTACCTATAGTTAACTATGAAAACATAAAAAAACTAAATAGGCCAAGAACTAGTAATGACAAGATACTGAGTCAGTAACAACAACAAAACTTTCCCAATAAAGAAAGGCCAGGACCATAAAAATCTCCTGGCTGAATCTGAGAAATTTTAAGAGAAATACCACTAATTCTTCTCAAACTCTTCTAAAGGTATGAAAGGCTGGGAACCCTTCAAAACTCAGTGTACGAAGCCAGCATTGCCGTTACAAAAACCAGAGGAGGACACAGTAGAAAACCACAGACAAGTGTCCTTAATGAACACATGCAAACGTTCAAAACAAAATACTAGCAAGTTGGTTCAATAGCACACCAACTAGGTCATGAGGATAACATCCTACACAAATCAGTATAATCAAACAAACAGAATGAAGGATAAGAATCACATGATTATCTCAACAGATGCAGAAAAAATCCAATAAAATCCAACATCCTGTAATGATAAAATATACAAATAAATTTGCAGGGATCAACCTCAACATAATAAAGGCCAAATATGACAAACTCATAGCTCATGTCTCACAGAGTGAAGAAAACCTGGGACCGTCTCCTTTAAGATATGGAACAGTCGCATCTGATGCACATCTTGAATCCTAGCACTTGGGAGGCAAAGACAGGTGGATCTCTGTGAGATCAAGGCCAGCCTGGTCTACATAGCAAGTTCCAGGTCAGCTGGGGCTACAGGGAGACCCTGTCTCAAAAGAAAAAAGGATGTGGAAAAAGAATGTGCAATCTCATTGCTCATATTCAAACCAGTACCAGAAATTTTAGCCGGAGCAATTAGGCAAGAAAAAAAATTCGTATGTAGAGAAAGGGAAAAAGCCACAGTGCCGCTGTTTGCAGATGATTGGGCTGCAGAGAAAACCTCAAGAAACTACCAAGACTACTAGAACTATTCAGTGACAAAAGGATATGAAAATCAACATACAAAACTCAGTTTTTCTCCGACAAATTTGCTGAGAAAGTAATCACAAAAGCAATTTCATTCACAATAGCTACAGAAAAAAAAATACCGAGGAATAGATTTAATCAAGAAAGCAAAAGGCCTTTACAATGAAAAGTATAAAACCCGAAAGAAAGATTAAAAATATATTAACACCTCTAATGCCTGTGGGTTGCAAGGATTAATTATTAATAGGCCTATGCCATTACAAAATGATCTACAGACTCAATGAAATCCCTACCAAACATCGGGAATACTCTTCAAAGAACTACACAACACAACCCTAAAAGTCATATGGAAGTGCAAAAGATGCAAAAGACCCTGAAAAACCAGAGTAACCTCGAGAGGAAACTAATCCAAATCTGGCGGCACGGTTTTAGAACACACTCCGAGCCACACGGCCAAAACCATGCTGAGCTGCACACTACCCAGAGCCTAGACTAGACCACAGAAACTGACAACTACAGGTGGCTCTTGACGAAGTTGCCCAAGAGAAAGGTTCTTCAACAAATGCTTCTGGGAAAACTGGTTGTCAGCATGTGGAAGACAAAATTTTCACTATTTATCACCTTGCACAAAAATCAACTCAAGATGGAACAAAGATGCAAATTCAAGATCTGAAACTCTCAAGCTGCTGGAAGCAAAGAGGTAAAGTGCTCTAAGATGCTGGCAATGATGTTCTGAATAAGGACACAAAAGTAAATACTGATAAACGGTTTCTATCAAACTAAAGGGTTTATTCATAGCAAAGAGAGCAATCAAGAGGGTGAGGTGACAACTGATGGAATGGGAGAAAACGCTTTCTAACTATGAACCTGAGAGAAACCCCACTCCAAAAAACTGCAAGCAATCCAACAAAAAATGAGCAAATGATCTAACTGGATGCTTCTTGAAAACACAAATGTAACCAAAAAACAAATGCAAACAGTAGTTCATATTATTATTCATCAGGGAAATGCAAAATGAAGCTACAATAAGATACCATTCCACACCAGTTATAATGGGTATTATAAGAACCACGAGCAAACAAACAAGTACTGACTAGGATACAGAGACAGGATTCTTACACTGCTGTGGAAATGTAAATTAAGATTAGTAGAGTCATTATCAAGAACAACATGGAGATCCCTCAAAAACTGAAAAATTCGTATACCAAATAATCCAGTTCACTCATTCCTGGGATCCCAAATGAAATGAAAATAACATACTGAAGACATGCCTGCATACCCATATTTAGTGCAGCACTATTCACAATAGCTAAGATATGGAATTAGAATCAGTCTATGTGCACATCAGCAGATGAATACATAAAAATTATGAACTATATACAATGGAGTATTATGTAACCATAAAGAAGAATGAAACTGTTGACTGTGGAGTAGAACAGTGATGACTAAAGATTGGGAAGGTGTAAGAAGCAGTGAGTAGAACTGGGAAGGTAGACTCTGATACATGCATGCAGCATCATATAGAGAGACATCACACTGAACTCTGTTAACACAGATATTTAATTTTGAAATGGGAAAAATTAAACTAATTAAATGATGCATTTCATAGTGTTTTTTTCTGGAAATATTACTTATATCCTCAACTAAAATATTTGTGTCTCTCAAAACTTAAATTAACAATTCTATATATTATTTCCTTCAGCATCCTTCCTTACTTACCGATTGATTCTCTCAAATAATGTTCCAAATTGTGCACTTTCATGAGGTGAAATGAAAACATCTTGATGTTCATTTAATTTGGAAGTTAAGGGATCAGAACAGTTTCTATTACTGAACTGAAAAAATGTCAAAATAGCATAATTACATTTATAATTTTAATTATTTACCAAGAATGATAACTTCTATATTCAAAGTGCATTTTGGTCTAAAAGAAAATAATTTTAATACCCACTGAAAACAAAACAAATCGTTTTCTAAAAGTGTGGTCAATATCAGTATGCCAAAAACTGCTAAAAGAACCAAGTTCACAGTATGATGAATTAATCATTTTCTCAGGTTACAAAAAAAGTATAGACATCAAACAAAACAAAAACCACTCAGAATAACAGGAGCTTGAGTAGTAAATTTCTCTGACACAAAATTTACTTTATCGGTTTACCCCACAGAGTAGGCCCACCCCCTCAGCTCTCCCACCACTGCGTGAATCTGGACTTCTCCTTTACTTTTTCTGCATATCCATACATTAAAAATGGGGCACCTGATTACTGCCAGGTGAGGAAGTACTGATGATCTTCCTAAATCTAAAGACTCCAAATAGGCTGACTAGACCTCAGTAAATGAACTTGCTCTGAGGAGCATCTAGGGACACTAGCTTGACACAATAGTCCTTAATACAAAAGACAGAATGCAGTAATTCTAGTGGCGGGGCAATGGGAGGGTGCCAGTGGGGAAGGGGTTAAAAGATGATTAAGACTGATTGAGATGTTCTGTACGAAATACACAAAAATTCAATCAAAACAAATTTAAAAAAGATAAATTACAAAAAACTGGGGCTTGGAATGAAAACCAGATGAGGCTAGTTGGAAATAAGCAGATTATTACTGGGAGTGGGAGAGGCAGGAGTGTAATAGGGTGTGTGAATATGATCAAAATGCATGATGTACATGTAGAAAAATGTCCTAATGAAGCTCATTATGTATAATTAATACATGCTAACAAAAACCATTCAAATTAAAAAGCCCAGAAACTCCATTTGTTAATGTGGAAGGTACTATCAAGTATAACTTCCTATACTGGTCCAAACAAGTCTCTCCAGTACAAGTAATTTGCACTTGGAGTATATTTAATTTATAATCTATGAGACATAGAAATGGTAAGTCCAAAGGCTATAAATTATAGACAGAGAAAAAAGCAGGACAAAGAGATGATAAATGTCTATTGGTATGAAAAGCAGTCAGACATGACAGATTCTAAGGTCTCAACTAAAATACCTTCCTCAAAAGGATAATCAATGTCATTGAGCAGTGTCACCTTTGAAGGGAGAGGTGAGAACCCAGGCAAATCAAAATGAAGGGGGTTGGGAGAAGTCACTCAAATTCCAAAATCTCTCCCAATAAGCTCTTCAACAGCTCCTAATACTTCACAGTTGGAACAGTCTTCAACTGTAATAGGTATAACAATCTATACTTAAATGTATAGGCCAGAATGTTGCTATTTAAGTAGCTATCATGTTTTATTTCCTATCCTACAAAGTTTTTAATAGAATAAGGAATTTTAAGCTGATCTAGAAAGCAAGGGTTTTTTTCCTCCAAGATACAAACTAAATATAGCTGAAGGTCCTTCATTGCAACTTTAACATTATTAGGCTCTAAAATGAGTAAGACTAACAAATAGTTCTTTAACATAATAGTTGATTTTCTCTTCTTCAAGAAATGTAAACTGTGTTTTAATACATATTAAAATTGAATTATGTAACTGCTCACCTTAGTGCTCACATTACTCACTATAGTATATGTAACTATAACATGGCACAATATGTAACTGCACTGTGATTTACTGATTTATAAATTATACATTTATTATAAACTGATTTATAAATAATACATACAGGTAAATATGGTATAAAAGTCCTATATGCTGAAGCATGGTATCTAAAGCACATAGTCTCACTAATAAAACATACTTCTCTCACCATTTCTTCATTAGCAGTATGCATTAGTACAATAATCTTCAATAATTTTAATACTAAATACATATTTACTAGAAAATCATTTCCTTTATACTTTATAACATATTTTAGAATTAAAAAATTTAGATGCCTTTGAATTTTTAACTAGATAACACACTGATTGAGCATTTTAATAGTACATCTGTCTATCCAGTGCTAAGTGAAATGCATATAAACAGCTGTCATCTTTTCTTTAAAGTTTATTAGTACTTACAAAATAACCACAGTGTACAGAAATATTCAAAGAATGAAAGAAACATAACTCACAATTTGGGTTTCCTGAACAGCCTCTGACGAATCACATGTGGACACTGGACGTTCGAGGACATGTTTTTGCATTAAAATGTATTATATCTTGAAACAGGACTCAAAGGACTTACACAAAGTATACTACACATACGAGTTTGTTACTTGTCATCTTTCAAATCACAAAAAGAACCAGGCCATTCAATCCAAGGAGACTGTAAACTGCTGTTCACATGATGCTTTTCACTGAGTAACTAAGTCACATGACAGCCCAACTAGCCATTATGATGATGATAAGCACCAAGTACTATAAACACAATGACTTGTTTCAAGTTTATTTTTGATGATTTTCTAATAGAATAATTCCTAAGGTTTTTAAAGAACACTTCACCATTATTGGATTCAAAATCTTCTGGAGTATAGAAAAAGGTTTTGAGCCAGGCATGGTGGTGCACACCTTTAATCCCAGCACTTAGGAGGCAAAGGCAGGCGAATCTCTATGAGATCGAGGCCAGCTTTTGTCTATATAGTGAGTTCCAAGTCAGCTGGGGCTACAGGGAGACCCTGTCTCAAAAAGACAAAAGGAAAAAAAAAGAAGAAAGAAAGAAAGAAAAAGAAAATTAAGTTTTGGCCTAAGAGGAATATCCTTCATTTATCTACATATCTCGTTAGCAACTTGAAACTTAACTTTCTCAAATTTATGAAAATGAGATTCTATCATGAAAATATAATGACATAAAAGAAGCAATGTACCTGCTCATTCTGCTTTTTTACACAAGCAAATTTCTGTGGACTTAGTGCTATTCTTGGAGTGAAATTGTGTTTTGGAATATGTCTGTTAGAAGGTAACTCTGCTGGAAAAGACCTTGGTGGAAGACAAGTGTAGTTTTCCATTTTGAACCTTCTGTATGAGTTTGTATCTTGTGATGACTACAGAGGAAAAAAAGGTAAAATCACTTAAATATATAAAAGCTAGAAGCCTGCACTGAGGTGAGAGAGCTTATCAACGGCGGTTTTACTTAAGGACTCTTTCTGTCTGCTTTTCCCACCTTGCTTCCCTCCACTCTCAAGCTCCTTTCCTTCTAGTGACAAGAAATCTGTCTCAGTAACCCATAATTCAGATGACAGGATTCCCAAAGGCTTGTATTACTATCATTACCATCCACTCTCTTTCTGATCTCGCTTAACCTTGACAATTCAAGATTAATAATATGGCATTGACCAATAAACAAAATTTCAAGCTTTAATCACAATCTGTTCATTTTCTAATTCATTATAATTGTATTTGCTAAAAATAACTTATACTTTGAAAAAAAGTTATCTTGGGAGTAGTGAGATTCTGAACATCAAATTTTGATATATAATAGTCCTGTCACTATGTTTGAAAAGATAAATTGATCAATGATCATGTAAACCTAAAAGAAGACTCCCTCAGTAGGGGCTGTGGAGATGACACTGTCAGTAAAGTACTTAGTATGTGAGCATAGGGACCTGAATTTGATGCCCCACACCCACAAGTAAGTCAGGTGTGTCAGTGCACACTTGTAATTCCAGTGCTGGGGAAGCAGAGGAAATAGGTGGAGTCCTGGGGCTACCTGGCCTGACTCATTGGCCAGTTAGTATGACCAAATCAGCAGGCACCAAGCTCTGTGAGTGACCCTGTCTCAAAAATCAAGGTGGAGGGTGATTGAGGAAGACACTAGACTTCAACTTCTGGTCTCCAATGCACATGTACCTACATGCACATCTATTTACCCACCCATAAACACAGATAAAAATAAGTAAATAAAACAAACAAACAAACAAACAAATAAATACAGACTTTAAAAAGAGAATGTCTAAGTGAATTCTGGGAATGGCATTTCTAGGACTCTTTGTAATGAGCCTTTACAAATTGGAATCTTTATGTAATCGTATAACCAAGTTAGTCATGTGTTTCGAGAACATAAGGAACTATGTACTCACTCGGTTTACATACCACATATTGACCTTGTTTAACATTAGCTGATCTCTAAGCAAAACAATGTAATCAGTCCTACAATGATTTGACATCCTAGTGAAATTAACTCCTAATGCAAGCTAAACTGCATGCATAGCTTTGTGATACAGTTATGCCCTGACTCGGAACAATGTGTGGGAGATGTGGTAATCAGACCTAAGACCACCCTTGAAAACAACAAAACTGAAAATGTCTCCCCCACAAATTTTGAAAGCAACATGTAGACACATAGTTTACTGACATTTGTTTGTGGCTTGTATGCTGTTCTGAATCAATCAGTAGAGTCGAAAAAATCTTCTTCCTTTATAAAGCTGTTATCAAAGATCATTCATGCTTTTCCATACAATGCTTGATATACTGTTTGATAAATATAAGGCGAGGAGGCCCTTTACTCAACACAGTTCTGAGAGAACACTTGTGAGAGAAATCAGAACACCTCAGAACAGAACAGATTAGACCCACTCTTGGTTAACCTACTCCAAGAGGGTTGTGCTTTTCCTTTAACGTGGCACCACCACAAACTGTTCTTTGCAACTCTTCAACAAAAAGCAGAATCAATATTAAAAAATACAGGCCTGGTTAAATTGCCACTATTCCACAGAGGACTGCAAATTCAAAGCATTCCTCTCGAATATATTTCCTAAAGCAGAAAGCTTTAAATGAATGATTTTAAAACTATAAAAAATTTAAAGGGTAACTAATTTTACCTACTATTCAAAACGTTTTATCATTCAGAGGATTGAAAAATGTTTATAAACAACTTGTAATTTTCTTTAAGTCTCACCTGAAGTGGGCCAATTTCTTCTTTGCTAGTTAATCTTTGATAGGGTACACTAAAGAAAAGAAAAATTTAAGGATAAAACACAAATAGCAATTAAATTGATTTTATTTATATTTAAATTTCATAGTTTTCTATACATGCACATAACACAGAAAACTCTAGTAAATTATTCCAGGTCATAAAACTGTGTTTTAGAAAAATTTATATTAAACTAGACTATACATTTTATGAAACAGAAAGTCAAAGTATGTGTCCAAAATATCTAGGCCAATTGATAAAGGTCTTAATAGTTTTATAATATCATTAGACTAAAGAAAACTGGAGCTTGAAGGTAAGGCCATTCTAATTTTTCTAGCAAATAAAACATATTTGATTATAATAACTTTCAACACCTAACAGCTCAAATTCTAGATAACACTTACTTGTTTTCTGTATCATCAATGCACAGTTTAGAAGGTACACAATGAGGTGACATTGGGAGTTCTAAATCATGCTTTCTTAGAGGGAGTTTCAAATCTTTATTCATATTTACATGGGTTGGTCTTTTCGTGGTTTCTACAATAAAAAGTTTAATAATAATTTAAAAATAAAATCTTTAAAATCATTGTCATATCACAGTCATCAACTATGCAAAAATGTTTTTGAAAATATATTCTATGCATACTACTATAGAAATAATCATACTAGTCATAGCTATTACATATAAATTAAAACATTAAAAAAATTCTTCTACATCTTAGCCCTCAACAAAGGCCCTACTAATTTGTCCCTGACTCCTTCTTTCTCCAGGGCTTCCCAAATTACTAGACTGTATTAGACTCTGTGCTACATATTCTCACAGCATATTTTCTCTATTATGGCTCTTTGAACACTTGTTTATACTTAACTTTATTTCCCTCAATAGACTAAACTTTAGAGGGAGAAGCCTTGTTTCTCTTTATGGATGTTAAACCATCCTTTTGTTGTTGTTCAAGACTTTGGTCTACTTTCCACCTGTACTTTTGCACCAAGTCCACCTACATGGCTCTAGTGAGAATTTTATCTCTTTCTTCTCTCTCTCTGATGGTTGATTGGTGGCCCCACTGCTGGCAACTGGCCTTAGCAGCACAAGGTAGCACTCTTCTAGTGGAAAGCAAAAATGTAGAATGACAGAAACAACCAAAAGTTTTTCTTTGATGTTAAAACTGGGACATGAGAGAAATATTAGTTTCTTAGGATCAGGCCAGCATTTGAATGTTCAGGATGAAGACAATTTGAGAGTAAAACTAATCTCGCAACAGTGAAAGGTCTTAGTGGGATTCAAGTCCCTCATCAAGTTATTTCTGAGATCCTTTGTACCACTACCCTGATATTCAGTTAAGGTAGTGAATATATTTCTTTTTTCAACTTCTGTAATCAGCAACCACCAAGTCCTGACTAATGAAGTCTTGCTTTCCCTTTCACCCATTTCATCCCCAGGGATGAAATACTGCCAACTGCCACTACTACTACTACAATACTACCACCACCACCACCACCACTACCACCACTACCATTACTGTCACCACCACCACCACCACCACCAAGTACTACTTACATACTTCAGTACTACCCTACAGTGTATATGGTAGGTTCTCAATAAACATATGTTGAATGAATAAATGAAAGCACAGAAAGAAAATAAAAGAGTTCATGACACATTCCAAAGCATGGTACCCTGGGCATTTAAGAAAGTTGGAGTGGGAAGATCATTCTCAGATTTCCTTCTTCTCAAAGCAGGTCAGAGGACTTCAAAACATCTTTGTGACCCTCCTTAAGGCAGGCAATAAAACCTTGATTTGAACGGTGACCTCCTTATACTTAAAGGGAAAAGACTTCTTTCTAGGCCCTTCCCATTACACTGTTGGGGATCAAAGCTAGGACTCTGAACATATGAGGCAAGTGCTTTACCACTCAGCTACAACCTCTCCCTCCAAAGACACAGGATCATAGGGAGAATCTGAACACACCCAGACAAGTTCTTAGGTTCTTATCATTGAGCCATACTTTTTAATACAATCACACCCTCTCCACAGGTTTCTGTGACTTCACCACACCTAGCATTAAAATGCACAGCTTTACAAAGGCTCTCATTCCACATAAAACTGTTAGATCAACTCCTTTATAACATTCATCTGTCCTTTCTTTCTTCAGCCATGAACCTAGTGACAGACGAGGAAAACAGTCCTCCTCTAGAAAACAGCATAAAGCTAAATGTATC
>NW_008334929.1:3212863-3218619 GCF_000622305.1 Nannospalax galili | reverse complement strand
CTTTTGCTTTGCTGTTTTGAAGGGCTATAATAAAAATACTCATCTTTTGCTAGGAGAAATTGATTAGCAGCCTCTTTTGCCACCCCAGGAAGGAACAATTAGATTTTTGGTTATTAATGAATCCAAGAGTCTATTTTTGAGAGCTTATTTAAAAATCTTTCTTTTTTTTGGTTTTTTTTTTTTTTTTTTTGATTGGTTTGGTATTTTGAGACAGGGTCTTCCTGTAGCCCCAGCTGGCCTGGAACTCCATATGTGGATGAGGCTGGGCTCTGTCTCAGAGATGGACCTACCTATGCCTCCTGAGTGCTGGGATAAAAGGCATGTGCAACCACACCTGGCTGCTGTGACTTTTTTTTTAAGTATATCAGATTAAAAGTAAGATATTTTATCTCAAAAATTCATGAATAATGTATCTGTTTCAATGTACGCCTGTTTTAAAATTTAAATAATGAGCCCAAGTTCCTTCAAGAGAGGGAAAAGATACTACATTTAGTCAAAGAATCAAAGTGTGGTACAAAATAAACTTTATTTGACTATAAGACTGACTTTATATCCAGAAGAGCATAAAAAATTTAAGATTTAAGACAGGAAAGAAGTCACTAAGACAAAAGTCTTCTCAGTCATTGCTTCTGCACAAACTTACTGAGTAGTTTGAGATAACACATTTACTACTGTCTGTTCTCAAGCTCAACTTTGGTGACTATTTGCCTAAGGATAATGTTCTAAGTGCAGTAATTGTACAATAAGTTAAATGAGCCATAATAAATTATACTCATAAATAACCTAAAACTAAAATAAATAGATTAAGCAACAAAAGAGTTCTAAGCAAATATTGGGTACCTTAGTCCTAGTACTTAGGAGGCAAAGGAAGATGTATCTCTGTGAGATCAAGGCCAGAACCAGTGCCTTCTAGACAAGTTGGGGCTCCAGGCAGACCCTGTTCCGACACCCCCCAAAAACCTCAACCACATTTTAAAATTAATTTTCTACATAGTTTTCAGTTTGAAATTTCAAACCAATTAGAAACATAGACGTTATAACTACATCATATAAAAACAAAATGCCTCAGAAAAACCTACCAGGTGTTTTCTTCTTGGACGAAATCTGATTTACCATATACAGGTTAAGAAGGTCTAAACTGGCAGTGGGATTCTTGACAGGTGAAAAAACTCCTAGTGATTTCATTTTTGATTTTAACTTGTTCCTTTCAAAGTATTCCTAAAAATTAAGAATTTAAACTATTAATTACCCACCAGGCAGCTTATGGCTGAATCATAAACAAACAACAGATGCACTGACGTTCCCGTGTCATGTGAGACTCCGCATTTACTAGATCATATGTGAGCTGACATCAATTTATAGCATTGTGCCCTATGGATATACACACACACACACACACACACACACACACACACACACACACACATATATATATATATATATCCCAGTACCTTGAACCCCAGTACCTTGGTGGATGGAGAAAACTGACTGCTGAAAGTTTTCTTCTGAATTCATGTGTACCGTCTGTACTTACACACTCAACCCCACCCAACATCACACACTAGTAACAGTAAAAATGTTATAATCACCTGACATAAAAAGAAAGCAAGAGCTATGTAAGAATTCATCTGCACAATGTCAGTTTGATTCACTGCTCCATCCTCTGTGATGGCTAAATGGTTTACAAACCACGACTGCACATAATTCTCATTCTTTTGCACTTTATATGTTATTCCAGGATGTTTGAACTATAACTATTCTTCCTTCAGTTTTTGGTTAAATCTTTAATTCACTAAATTAAAAGACCTCTATTTTTAACTTTTTAGGAACATGGCGAAATTTTTATTTTAAAACACATTTATTCACTGTATACGATTGTGTGCTGATCACATTTCCCCCATACTTGTAGCTCCCCTTTCTCCTCGTCCTCTTCCATTGGTCCCCTTTGTCCCTCAACATTTTTATTTCTATATATGTCATATATACATAATGATTTTATGTATCCATATAGAATCTATGATCCACAAATTAGAGAAAAATGTAGTATTCTTTCTGAGACAAATTTAACTCACTTACTATGGTTGTCCCCAATTGTACCCATTTTCCTGCAAATGATGTTTTTCTTCGTGGCTGAAATTTTTTTTTTTTTTGTCTTTTGATGCAGGGTCTCCCTATAGCCCCAGCTGTCCTGGAACTCACTATGTAGACCAGGCTGGCCTCGATTTTTATTGTATCAGATTCCCTCCCTTGTCTGTACCGCACTTACTGCCCCCGACAATTTCATGTACTGATATGTATGTATACACATTTTGAAGCCTACAGAGTCAAATTGGTTTCCCCAAATGCCTTTGGATATGGGTTCATCCACTAGGGCCTGGTCAATCTACCAAGTCTCAGTTTTAAACAAGACTGACTCTATCCCTCCCAGCAGATATTAGGGGCTAAGAGTTCCTCAGTAAGGTTGGGGATTCTTATCCACTCCTCACTTCTATAGTGGCTTGAGTTTCTGTGGAACTTATGCATGCTGCCACCATTGCTGTGAGTTCATGAGTAACTTCCCAGCTGTCTAGAAAACTGTTTCCTTGTCATGGTCCACCAACTCTGGCTCTTACAAACTTTATGCCCATGCTTCCACAATGATCACTGAGCCTTGGGAATCAGGAGTTTGATATGGGTGTCTTATCCACAGACAAGCACTCTGCGGCCTCTTATTCCTTGTATGTTGGCCAGTTGTGATTCTTTGTGTTAATCACCATCTGCTGCATGAGGAAGCTTCTCTGCTGAGAGTTGAGAGATGCACTAATTCACAGGTGTAACAATAAGTCATTAAGAGTCAGTTTAGTACTAGATATATATGGCAGAAAACTAGTATCAGGCTCTCCCCTATGACCTGTGACTTATCTAGCCTTAGGTTCTGATATCAATGTCAGGTCATGGACTCCATCCTATGAATGGACCTTTAATCTAATTAGAAAGCAACTGGCTACTCACATAATATCTGTGCAACTATTAAAACTATTGAACCAGTTTGAAAGCTAGCCAATAGAGATCAAGCTTTGAAATCAGCACCAACTTGATTTCTTGTTTGTTCTACAACTCATAGTATCTTCAGTAATAGGGTCTTACCATCAAGTTTTGGTGGTAACCAAGAGCAGGGGCAATGTCCAGTATTGTTTGAAGATCTATGGGACCCGTGGTCAACAGCTTCAAAACAGGGAGTCTATTCCTGGCACTAGGCTTCTACTTTGCTAGCCTGTGTTGTCTAGTAGGAGCACTATTCCCAGCTGTAAGGTAACTCCTGTTAATCTATTTTTATAGTGTATACGTACATATTTTGAGAATCTTCTGTGTTGTTTCTATATACTTTTTCTAAAACCCGTAATGTTATTTACCCCTCTCCATAACTCCCTCCTCTGACCTGCCCTCCCATTTCCCACCCCATTTAACACTTCCTATTCTACTATTCCCCTTTGCTCCTTTATATCACTGAATCTCATCTCCCCTCCCAGGAAGGCTGCCCCTGTGGCTGTTTATTGCTTTCTTGACCTCTCAATTTTCAAATTAAAACATCACATATCTAAGATTTCAAAGATCCAGCTATGAGAGAGACCATGAAATGTTTGTCTTTCTAAGTCTGGGTTACCTTACTCAGGATGGTTGTTTCCAGTTCTATTAATTTACCTGTAAGTTTCATCTTCTTGTATTTTTAAAGAGCTGAATAATATTCCATTGTGTATGTGTACCATACTCCACTATTCATTCATCAGTTGATCTACATCTAGGTTGTTTCCAGTTTCTGGTTACTATGAAAAGGAAATCAGTGATCACAGATGAACAGGTATTTCTGTGGCATGATACAGTGTTTGGGGTATATGTCCAAGACTGGTATTCCTGGATCACATGGTAGACCAATTTTGAGTTTCCTGAGGAATGTCTACCCTGATTTCCATAGAGGCTACACCAGCTAGTACTCCCACCAGAAGTGGATCAGAGTTCCCCTTTTTCCACATCCTCAGCATCATTTGTCATTGCTTGTTTTTTGGATCTTTGCCTTTCTAACTGGAGTAAGACGAAATCTCAAATTAGTTTTAATTCACATTTCCCTGATGACTACATATACTGAATGTTTAAAAGGTATTTTTCATCCACTTGCATTTCATCTTTAGAGAATTCCATGTTCACCACCTTGCCCCAATTTTTAATTGTTTTTTTTTTATGTTTAGTTTTTTGAGTTTTATATATTCTAGATACTAACCTATTAGAGATATATAGATTGTAAAGACTTTATCCAATTCTGTCGACTCAACTGACGATATCCTTTCCTGTACAGAAGCATTTTAGTTTCATGTGGTCCCATCCGTCAATTGTTGGAGCTAATATTGCACTATTGGAGTGCTGTTCAGAAAGTCCTTTCCTGTGCCTGTGAATTCCAGTGTACTGCCTACCTCCTCCTCCATAATATTCAGGTATCAGCTCCTATGCTGAGGTCCATAATCCATTTGGAGTTGAGTTTTGTGTGTGGTGAGAGACAGGGATCTAGTTTCATTTCTCTACATGTCCTTATCCAGTTTGACCAGCACCATTTGTTGAACATGCTTTTTTCCAGTGTGTATTTGTAGATTATTTGTCAAAAGTCAGGTGGCTACAAACATGTGAATTAAAATCTGGATCCTCAATTTTATTCCACTGATAAGTTTGTTTTTATGTTAGTACCATGTTGTTTTTACTTACACCTTTGAAGTATAATTTGAGATCAGGGATGGTTATGCCTCCAGCAGTTGTGCGTGAGGGTAGGTCAAAGAGAGAGTGGGAAGGGGAAAGTTTACTACAACACATATGAAATTTGAAATATTTTTTCAATTGCTGTGAAGAACTGTGTTGGAATTTTAATGGGCATAACATTGAATTTGTAGATTGTTTTTGGTGGGATAGTCATTTTCACAATATTAATAAAACTGACCCATGAGCATGAGAGGTCTTTCCATATTCTGGTATATTCTTTAATTTCTTTCTTCAGTGTCTTAAAGCTTTTATTATACAAGTCCTTCATATTCTTATTTAGACTTATTTTGAGCTATTTTATGGTTTTTGAGGCTATTCTGAATGGGATTGTGTCTCTGATTTCTTTCTCAGTATTCTTGTTTTTGATATATAAAAAGATACTGAGTTTGTGAGTTAATTTTATATCCTATTTGTTGAATGTACTTAACAGCTCTAAGAATTTTCTGGTGGAGTCTTTAACATACAGAATCATCTGCAAATGAAAATACTTTTTTTCCAATTTTTATTCCCTTCATATCCTTCACTTGTGTTACTGTTCTAAGTTAAGACCTCCCTCAAGTACTGTACTGAGTAGGAGTGGAGAGTGTGGATACCATTGTCTTGTTCCTGATTTTAATGGAAATACTGTGAGTTTTCCCCCTGCACCCTTAGATTCTCCATGGCTTTTACCATGGAGATGATGGATTTTGTCAAAGGACTTTAATGCATCTAATGAGATGAACACATGATTTCTGTTCAAGTCTGTTTATGTGTTGGATTACACTTATTTATGTATGTTGAATCATTCCTGCATCTCTAGTATGAAGTCAACTTGATAATGGTCATTAATCTTTTTGGTCTACTCTTCCATACGATTTATATTTTGAGAATTTTGTGTCTATGTTAATCGGATGGAATTTTCTTTTTTGTTGGGTTTTTGTTTGATTTTGGTACTGGAGTAATACTGGGTTATACAAAGAATTTGGGAGTGTTCC
>NW_008334929.1:3198861-3212630 GCF_000622305.1 Nannospalax galili | reverse complement strand
CTGCCTCTGCCTCCTAAGTGCTGGGATTAAAACCATGCATCATCATGTCTGGATAGTTGGCAGATTTTTAATTACTACATCTATCTCATTGCTTGTTATGGTTCTGTTTAAATTATTTATGTCATTTTGTTGTAACTTTGTTTGGCCATACATACCTAGAAATTTATCCTTTTTTTAAAAAAAAAGATTTTTCTAGTTTAGTGTCATAAAGATTTTTAAATATGTCCTTACAGTTTTCTGAATTTCCTCAGGGTCAATGATCATGTTTCCCTTTTCATCTCTGAGTTTGTTAATTTGGGTCCTCTCTTTCTTTTGATTACTTTGGCTAAAAGTTTGTCAATCTCGTTAATCTCTGTATTGTTTTCTTCATTTCTATTTCATTAATTTTGGCCTTGATTTTACTTATCTCTTCTCATCTACTTCTTTTCAGGTGTGTTTAGTCTTGGTTTTCCAAGATCTTCAGGGGCCATCAATAATTTATTTAAAAGAGATGTTTTTAATTTTCTGGTGTAGGCAGTGAATACTATAAATTCTCCTTGTAAGACTACCTTGTAACCAAGAAACTGGCTACTTTTCTTTGGGGTCTTTGTACCTTAACTGCCTATCCAATTCCTATCTGTAGGGAGAAAAGAAAATTCTGGACTGGTGAATAGGGAATGTGAAGGAGAAGTAAAGGCAAGAGTAGTTAGCATTACAAGTTCTAGACAGGGAACCAGAAAGTCAGAACAGGGCAAATTTCAAATGCTCATGACGAGTGCTTCCAAAAGCATCCTTCTATTGGGTTCCTCCTCATTTTTCTTTTGTCTGCCAAGGCTGGACTCGAGAGTGATGGACTCAGGATTTGTTTTCGGGCACTTTGACAGCTGTTGGAGTGACTAGAATCAGTGTCAGTTCCCTCTCAAAGACTTCTAGATAGGGGGAGAAAAATTTAGCCATCATTTTAGAACAATAGTGGGTTGTCTCCCTTAGCTATGGGTGTGCACTGCAATATTACAGACCAAGATTTGAAGTCTTACATCTGAGCAGTACTTTCTGCTTAGAAACAAAAATCATCAATAAGAAATAATTGTCTAAATAACATTTTATATGGACTTAAGCCTAAGGTCTGGGATGTGTAATCCCTTGAACTCTTAAAGAAATATACTGATCAGTTTAATCTTTGGTTATACTTTCCTTTTGGGTGTTTAAGACCATACAGTTGGCCCAAATAAACCAATGTATTTTACTCTTTAGGTCATTGGAGGATCTGTTCCTCAGGGGTCACATGGGCTTGGGAGGAGTCCCTGGCTCCTTTCTTTAACCAGTTCCATCTATGTGAAGATAAGTCAAAGGTCCTACTTGACCATGGCTGTCTTCACTTGGAAGCATGGAGGAAATATTTCCTCTGAGATGACCCTCCTTACTGGTTCAAGTCCATCTGGTGCTGTCTCCATGGACTCCCTGAACAGGACAGATGACTCACTGTAGTTACAGGACATTTTGAGAGATGCTCCACAGTCCTCTTGAACTTAGTCAACCTTGGAGGACAAGGAGCAAAAACTGTCCTTTAAGTCCCTCTGACTAGATTAGCATAGGCCTCAAAGTACAGCTGTTAAACATCCAAGGTTATTTCCACCAGTCTAGTACTTTTAATTACCATGTACTATGTAGATAAAGCTTTCTTGGCTAAAAGTCAAAATGTCCTTGGGCCTCTTAGCAACATGCTATGTTTCAAAGGCCAAAAATGTCAAAAGTATTTGGGAGCTCTTATCGAATCTCTAAAAGATTTTAGTGTTTCCTCTTCAGAAGGGGGAATGTTAGAGTAGCAAAAAGCTCCATTTAAAAAAAAAAAGGAAGAAAGGAAGCATACACGAAATTGTCAGAAAAAAGTGATAGGGAGATATGGGAGGTGTTGGAGGAGAGGGAGTGGGTGTGGATTTGATCCAAACATATGCATGTATGAAATTCTCAATAAAATTTTTTTAAAGGAAAACAACAACAATAAAAGACTGCCTTGTGTCCCATAAGTTTTGGTTTGTTCTATTTTCATTTTCATTCTAGGACTTTAAAAAAACTTTATTTGTATTTTTGAGAATTTCATACAATGTATTTTTATCATATTTAGACCCCCTCCCTTATTTGTAACTGTCTTAAGGTCCCTGACCCAATTCATGTATTTTGTCATATATAAAGTCTATCAAATCAAATTTGTATCCCCAAATGCCCCTCTGTTTGCACCCATCCCCTGGAGGCTGGTTCACCTATTAGTGTCATCTCCTTAAAGAAAACCTACCCTTTCTCTCCCAGCAGCTATTGGTTTCCAGTAGTTCCTCAGCTATGGTTGGGGCATCTTACCCACTTCCTCGCCTCTATGCTAGGATTTTTGTCTGGCTTGAGATTATGTGAGTCTTGTGCATTCAGTACTGTTGTGTATTCACAGGAGTAACTTCTTACCTGTCTGGAAAACTCTTTGTTTCCTTGTGGTTGTCCACCTCCTGTGGCTCTTACAATCTTTCTGCCCCTGCTTCCATAATAATCCCTGAGCTTTTGGTGGCACAGATCTGAAACAGATGCCCTATTTAGGGCACCCTGCAGCCTCTTATTCTTTGCATATTGGCCAGTTGCAGTTCTGTGTTAATCACCATGAGCTGCATGAAGAAGCTTCTCTGGTGAGAGTTGAGAGATGCAACTGTATTCTTTATGAACACTGCCCTGCAATGTTCTCTGAGCCTTAGGTGTAGAGGTTGCATTGTAGATGTGTCATTTAAGGCTGCACAACTCACAGACACTTACTCTCTGATCAGTTGTGCAACTTCATAATAGTCTCCATATGTGATAAAAAGAAGCTTATTTGAGGAGTGGTGACTGGCACACTTGTCAGGTTTGTTGGGAGCTCTCCAGCAGCTCACCTCAGCCTACTCTTGGAGCAGAAAGAATTAGGAATTTCTTAATTTCCTTCTTGAGTTCTCTCATGATTTGATTTTTCATTCAGGAATCATTTTCCCCATTTTTATTACTGTTGATATTGAGTTTTATTCCTTTGTTTAGATAGAACACAGGATGGTATTTCAATTTTCTAAATTTGTGGAAACTCGGTTTGTGTTCTAAGATGTGGTCAATTTTGAAGAAAATTCTATGGACTGCTGAGAACAAAGTGTATTTTTTGGCTTTGGGGTGGAATGGTCTGTAGGTGTTTCTTAAGTCCATTTGATTTATAGTGTCATTTAACTCCAGTTTCTCTATTTTTTTATCTTGTTGATCAGGGTACTGCTCACAGTGGGGTGCTGAAATCACCCATTATCACTGTGTTGGAGCCAATGCGTGATTTTTAGACTTAACAGGATTTCTTTTATAAAACTGGTTGTCCCTGTGTGTGGTGCATATATATTTAGGATTGCAGTCTTCTCTTGGTGTATTTTTCCCTTAACGAGTATAAATTACTTTTGTTCTCTCTTCTGACTAGTTTTAGTTTAAGTCTATTCTGTCAGATATTAGAATAGCTACCTCTGCTTGCTTTTTAGTTCCATTGCTAGGAATATCTTTTTCCATTCTACTACCCTAAGGTAGTGTCGATTAAATGTTGGTAAGATGTAGTTCTTAGGGAATGCAAATCAATGAATCCTGTTTTCCAATCCAATAAGTTAGTCTGTGTCTTTTTACTGGAGAGTTGAGACCATTAATACTGAGAGTTATTATTCACCAATATTTATTAATTCCTGTTCTGTTGGTGTTGTTGTGCTGTTTTCTTAGAGTTCTTTTGGTTGACTCTTCTGGGATAAATTATTTACTCTTTGTGCCCTACTGAAAGTATTTAATCTTCTCTCCAGACCAAAGTATTTGGATTCCATAAAGTATTCTCTGTAGAGCTAGATTCATGGACATAAATTCCTTAAATCTGTATTTATCGTGGGAAGTTTTTCTTTCTCCTTCAATTACAATAGTCTTCATAAGTATAGTAGCTTGGGCTGAATCAGTGTTCTTTCATCACTTGTATAACATTGGTCCAAATCCTTCTGGCTTTCACCATCTCCACTGAAAAGTCAGATGATGGGCCTACCTTTATGGGACTTGATCATTCTTACAACGTTCAGTATCTTTACTTTGCTCTATATGTTTAGTGTTTTGACTACTGCACAATGTGGGGAGTTTCTTTTCTGGTCCTCTGTACTTGGTGTTCTTCATTTTATTTTAATGTGTATGAGTGTATTGCCTGCATGTAGGTAAGTGCATCTGTGTCATGCAATGCCCGCAGAGGACAGAAGAGGCTGTTGGATTCCCTGGAACTGGAGTTATGGACAACTGTTAGCTGCCATGTGAGTGTTGGGATTCAAATCTGCGTCTTCTGTAAGAACAGTGTTCTTAACCGCTGGGCCATCTCTCTCCAGCCCCTATACTTGGTGTTCTGTATGCCTCTTGTACTTTGATCTCATTCCCTAGATTTGGAAAATTTTATGATTTTATTAAAAATATTTTCTGTGCCTTTGACCTGGATTTCTTCTCTTTCTTTTATGCCTATGATGATATGTTTGGTCTTTTTACAGTATCCTAGAGGTCTTCCATATTTATTTCCTGGCTTATTTTAGATTTAAGAGTGATTCATTTCTCCAAGTTTGTCTTCAAGATATGATAGTCTCTGTCCCATTTCCTCCACTTTCTTTTTTTGGTTCTTCTTTCTGTTTGAGGTTTTGAGTTTTCCATTTCAAGTTTTATTTCAGTTTGGTTTTTCTTCAGAGATCCTATTTCTTTATAGAATTCTAATTCATGTTTTGAACTGTTTTAGTTATTTCATTCAACTATTTGTTTTCACGCTCTTCATTCAGTCTTTTAGTCATATTGTCTTTGAGATCCTTGAAAATATTTATAATTGTCTATTTTGAAATCATTGTCTTGTCCACTATTTTACCATTCTCAAGAAATATGATGGGAGTGTTAATTCCTGTAGTAGCTATATTATCCTGGTTGTTAATGTTGTTTGTGTCTTCTCAAGGAGACCTACACATCTGGACTTGTATCACTGGTGGCATTTCTTCATATGGGTATGTGAGCTTGTCTTTGTTGAATGGTTATTTGTACTGTGTTTGCAGTTTCCCATTAACTGGTCAAGTTATAGGCCAGTAGTGCTGGGTGTTCAGTTTTGGGGCCACCTAAAACACGGTATAAGAAGTAGTATCAATTAACCTAGGGATATGTGAAAATCTTTTTGGTTGAGTTTCTGGGGTTTATTCTTCACAGTCCCGGAAAAGAAGTGGGTGGGTGGTTGCTAGGTGAACAGGTTGGTTGATAGGTCAGTCTGGGAGAGCTGACAGGTAACCAGAGCATGTCTGAGACCTGAAATGGCAGAGTGCAGGGAGGTGTGGGAAAGGAAACTCACCATGGTAGACTAGGAAAGCAGACCTAACAGAACAGAGATGGTGTGGTGCACAGGGTGAGGGAAAGGAAACTCACCATGGAAGGACTAGGAAAGCCCCTAAAAAGCATGCAACGGCTCTGGCAGAGCTGAGACAGCAGAGTGCAAGAAGGTATGGAAAAGAAAGTTTACCATGGCAGGTTGGGGAAAGCTCCCAGGGGCACTCCAGGGCTCTGGCAGAGCTGAAATTGCCTAATTTAAATTTGTTTTTATTGAATTTTTGTGCATTTCATATAGAACATCTCAAACAATCTTAATCATCTTTATACCGCTGTCCCCACTGGCACCCTCACATAGTCCCCCACCCCACTAGACCCCATATATTCTGTGATCTCTGTTAAGGCCCACTGTATCAAGTCAGTGTCCACAGCTGTTCTCCAGTGCAAGTCCATCCACTGAGGTCTAGTCAGCCTGTCTAGAGTCCCCTGTTTTAGGAAGATCAGCTCTTCTTCACCTAGCAGCAATCATTTCCCAATATTTCTTCAGATAAGAATGGGGTCCATGAAGGAGCCTCATTAATGAGAACTGAGAGATTCATTAATGTCCTTTTCTTTACCCCTGTTCTATGTTCTATGAGCCTTGGGTGTAGAGGCTGAATTGTAGATGTGTCACTTAGGCTTGGGTAAGTCATAGACAATGTCCATGTGTGAACAGTTGTGATACTAATAGTCTCCAAATGATGCAAAATGAGCTTTTTTGATGAGTGGAGAGTGAGATATTTGTCTGTAAATATAAGGATACATATTTTGCACGTAGTAAGAAATCACATTAGTCTAGGTATATGACAGTCTTGGGGTCTTCTCGAAGATCTATGATCACTCCAGCCTTATGTATTTGGTTATGCTTATAGTACCACACTTGAGTTTCCTTCCATTGAGTAGGCTTTTAGTCCAATTAGTTACCTGTTGATTGCTCCCAAGATAAGAGTGCCATTACTTCACCAAAGCTGTATGCTGTACTTGTCATCGATGTGGTTACTTGGTCTTGAAGCTGGTGTTGGACCACTGATTGAAGTTTTTCCTTGGCACCTTTATAGTGCTCTCCAAAGCTATGAGAGCTGCCTTCAGGGGAAATGGCTCCATCTTAGTTCAGCTCCACTGCTCCAAATCCTCTGTCCTAAGTATATTCTGTCTTCAGCAATAGGGTCTTACCTTCAAGTTCTGGGAGGCCATCAAGGGCTGTGGCAATAGCTTGAGTAATTTGGGGAGTCTCCCTGTAGGTTTCTCCTGTCTGACACTGTTTCTTGTATAGCCTTTAGCTATACACATGGACTCATGTAGAGATAATGTATGTGTAATCTGTCATTAGGTTGTTGGACTACTATGGTTTCCCTCTGGTTTTTTAAAACTAGCTAGGCATTATTTTTCTCTCCTCTCCCTCACTGTCTAACCCCTATTTTTAATTTTAATTAATAATTTAAGTTAGCAAATAATGATTTTGTTATTACATTTTCAATTATTTTTAGTTTTTATTTTATGTATATGAGTGTGTGCCTGCATATGTGTGTGTGCATCACATGCATGCAAGTGTCTGCAGAGGGCAAAAAAGGGCATCAGATCCTCTGGAACTAAAGTTACAGAAAGTTGTGAGCCTCCATGTGTGTTCTGGGAATCAAACCAGGTTCCTCTTCAAGAGCAACAAGTGCTCTTAGATGCTGAACTATCCCTCCATTACTCCACCCATATTCATGTATACATATATGTATGTATGTATGTATGTATAATACTCTCACTTTCTGAGTCCATTACCCTCTCTTTTTCCCACTTAAGATCTCTGCCCCCATTCTCATGATTGACTTTCTAAGACTTTGTATTTCATGACCAACCAACCAACCACACACACACACACACACACATAATATAAATTTTAAATATAGGTTTCAGACATAAAGGAAACTTGTCTTTCTTTGTCTGGCCTATTTTACCTAATGATTTTCAGTTCCATTCATTTTCCTATCCATGTCATGATTTCATTTTTCCTTATAGCTAAATAAAATCCCATGTGTACATATGCATCACATTTTCTTTATCCATTTGTCTGTTGATGGATATATATCTAGGTTGTTTCCATTCCAAGCTAGTGTGAGTGGTGCAGCAATAAACAAGGATGTGCAAGTATCTGTGATATGTTGACTTAAGAGTCCTTCAAATATATATCCAAAAGTTATACATATAACATATGGGCGGGCATATGTTAGCCCTATTTTGGGTTTTTGAGGAGCCTCCATGCTGATTTCCATATGGCTGCACAGCTACCTACAGTGCATAAGGGTTCCTCTTTCCCTACATCCTCACCAGCATCTTCTGTCATTCGTTTTCCTCATGACAGTCATTATCACTGGAATGAGAAGCAATTTTTTGAGAATCTTAGGCCATCTTAGAGTGGCCTAGAAATCACTACGTAGCCCAGAATGGCTTTGAATCCATGGTGATTCTCCTGACTCAGCCTCCAGAATTATGATCAATATTGTGTCCCACCACAGCCAGCTGAGATGGAATCTTAAAAATGGTTCTGATTTGCATCTCCCTAATAGATAATGATGCTGACCACTTTTTAAAGTATTAGCCATTTTTATTTCTTCCTTTGAGAGCCATTCATTAGCCTATTGATTGATTAGGTGACTTATTTTCTGGTGTTTGCAGATCTTTACGTGTTCTAGAAGTCTATCCCCTACGTGATGAAGATTTTCTCACATTTTATTGCTGTCTCTTCACTCTGGTGATTCTTTCCTTTTAATTTCATGTAACCCAGTTGTCAATTCTTGGGATGATTTTGTGTGCTGTTTGGTAGTCCTTTTCAGAAAGTCCTTGCCTATGTCTGTATCTTCACATGCTTTAACTATTTTTCAAGCCATTAAGTATCTAATTAGTCATCAGCTGCTACAACACTGCCACTTCAATAAATTACCTTCAAAATATTTTCCATTAAGTATTTTATAATACAGTGGCATAAGACTGCTTATAAATGACTTATCCAAACAGGAAAGTTCAAAATGATAAAAAACTTAATACATTCACATTTACAAGCAGTTACATATATTTTAAAGATATTAAGGTACTTCCATATTAGTATCAGGATATTTTCAATTACACTCAAACTTTAAAAAAATTGACATACACATTTTTATTTTATGAGTACTTTGCTTGCATGTAAGGGCACCCGTCATGCGATGCTTGTAGAGAGGGCAAAAGAGGGCATCCGATCCCCTGGAACTGGAGTTACAGGGAGTTGCTAGCCACCGTGTGGGTGCTGGGAACTGAACCCAGGTCCTCTACAAGAGCAGACAGTGTTCTTAACTGCTGAGCCATTTCATAATATTGGAGAAACATTGAGAGACCCTTAAGAGTTATCCCAAATGTGAAGCCAAAATGGAAATATCCCATTAAACAAAATGAATTACACAAAAGGTATACATTCATATTTCATTTAAGTGATCTTCAACTCTAGATTGTAATAGAATGTCTTTTAAAAGATCACACTATATATGCTTCAGTAATGAAACAGGTCCTTCAAGATGCAAGTATTTTTCCCTTTTGAAAACATTAATTCAGTGTCAGATCTTATAATTGATGGTGTCTTAGAATCAAAAAGATATTATTTCTTAGGGCGCTGTATTTTGTGATAGATAAAATGACAGGGATAGAGACGATAATACAGTTACAACCAAGTGTGACAGGGGATGGTATAAAATCCTCAGGAGAGTTGCGTAAATTAAGGGCTGAGGGTAAGCAAAGGTAGAGCAGCAGGAGAAGTCAAGTTCTTAGGAAACGATTTCTATGATGGATGGATGAGTCTGAGTTAGTTACAGAGAAGTAGCACTGTAAATTTGCAAGAATTAAGAAAAAAAAGAATGGCACAAATATTTTCTGCAAAGGAGTAAGCCTTCATGCCCAGTGATACTGAGGGGCAGGCTCGTTCTTCACACTCTAGCTACCAAGCTGGTTTCTAACCTCCATGTCCACAGAAAAGAGTGAGTGACTGGTTTATCTAACAAGTCGAGCTCAGTTTTCCTGATAAAGTCTCACTTGGTAGAATCAACCCACAAACAACCTGGAGAGAAAACTTTGGGAAAAATAAAATTTTAACTTTAAAATAACCATTAAAATGGATAATCAGAGAGATAAAATCTAGATTACGTGGTAAAGCAAGCATGGGTAATTTTCCTTGAGGATGAGGGGGATGGCAGACTGTTTAGGAGGTAACGACATATTAAAGTAAGTGCGATGGAAAAATACTCTTTTTTGACATTGGAAAGACTGTATAGGTATATACAAGCTTAGCTTTACTATATAAGGCAATGAAAAGATTAAGAAGTGATGGAATAAGTCAGACACAGGCTGTGAGACCATTACAGTACCCTAGGTAATAGCTAAAGGACTGAATTACAGGGCAAACACTACAGGCAGTGAGATGTGGTTATATCTGAGATGAGTCTTGCAACTAGAAGGACAGCAGCAATAACCAATGATATTTTTAAGTCTTTGTCTGAGTAAAGTGTGTGGTTAATCGAACAGTGTACAAGGATGAAGAAGGAAAAATGAGGCTGTCATCCAGTCTTTACTTGGGTTAGTCTTTTTTTATTTATATTTATTTCTTTTTTTGAGGCAATATCTTGCTATGTAGGTCTGGCTGGCTTGGAATGCACTTGTATAGCCCAGGTTAGGTTTCTAACTTGCAGCATCTTACTGACTCAGTTCTGATTACAGGAGGTCTTTAGGTGAAATTATTTTTTTTAACGTTTGCAAAAACTTTATTGAGAATTTCATACATGCATGTAAGGTGTTTTGATCAAATCCATGCCCATACCCTCCCCTCCAACATTCCCCCCTCTGAAGAGGTAACCCTAAAATCTTTTAAGGGTTAGATATAAGCTCCCAAATACTTTTGACATTTTTGTTGGCCTTTGGAACAGAGTATGTTGTTAACAGGACCAAGGACATTTTGACTTTTAGCCAAGAAAGTTGAAGAAATGCTTCAAAATTTCGATACAAAGTTTGCTATTGTAAGGCCAACGTAACTCAAAGTATAATGCCTTTACCTTTTGCTTTCTTCTTTCTTGCTTTATGAGAATCCTGCTCCTAAAATGACAAACAGGATAAAACAGAGATTAAAGAAATAATTTCTAAGATGGCTGCCATTTCAGTTGAAGATATGAAATTAACATCTGAAAATTTAGCGATCATTACACTTTTCTGAAAATATAAAGTGTTCTTAAAGCACTTCTAGTACATTTTTCACCAACATTTCCTAGGAAATCCAAGATGCAATAAAAACTATACTAACAATTGTTTAGTACAAAATAAATGTGAATTATAATCCAAGACAAGCAAGAGTTAGCGTGCTAGAACGGCTGGGTCAGACAGTCTCATATGGCTACACTCCTTGATGACAACTCCATTTTCTTTGCTTTTTTTATATTTCAACATCCTGATGCCATCAATAGGGAACAGACAGAAGATCAAATCTAAGTATAAAAATGGTTTCCCTCCCCCTTTGAGTCTTCATTTCTGAAGATTCCTGAGTTACACAGAACTCAAATCTATTACACTTCTCTATTGATAATCTGTCTTTAGTCACAGGGGTGTCAGCTGTGACCTTTATGGTAAGAAAGGGCATCATCCTTTGCTGCCTATACACTAACAACAGAAATGTATTTTTCACAAGTCTGGCAGCTGTGCAGACCAAAATCAAAATTCCTCAGATACACTACCCAACTTCTGGTCCGTTTTCTGGTTTGCAGGTTAGGATTTACCATTGTGAAAGGAGTGGGCTAGCTCTCTTGGGTATCATTTATAAGGGTACAGATCACAGTCATGAAAGCTCTGCTCTTGAAAACCATCATCTGCCAAAGATCTTATACCTCCTAATACCATCATCTTGAGAGTTAGTATTAAAACTTATGAAACACAAATATTCAGACCTTTTAAAAATATCTAGTCATTATGGATGTGTTCCTTTCTGTGTCAAATACAGCACTGAATGACAGTGCACTAGTTATAGTTTTAATGTTTATTCTGATAACAGGGGAATATTATCTAAAATACTAAATATCCAAATATACCCAGAATAATATAAGCAGATCTGCATAGTGTCGTTTAGACATGCATGGGATAATGGTGCTAAACTCAAGATTTAGGAAAAAGTGACAAAGTGTCTTAAAACATTAGGATGTATAAGATTACATAATATCAAAATAATAACTGCTAATAAGTACTATATATCTTGTCCCATTCTAATTCAGATTTTTTGAGGCAGGGTCTCATATAGCTCAGGATGAAGGATGACTTTGAAGTTCTGCTCATTCTGCCCTCTACCAAGTGCTGGGATTACAGGCTTGTGACACTGTGTCCAGCTGATGTGGAACTGGGGATCAAATCCAAGGCTTGGCAAGAGTTATACAGGCACTATACCAACTGAGCTACATCTTCAGGCCCATGCTCCATAAATGTTAGACATATAAACTCATTGCATCTCCACAGCAACTCCCTAAAGTAGGTTCTATTTCTGTCTATATTTTATTGATAAGGAAACTAAACTACAAAAGCATTAACAGTCAAAATCACACTTTTAAGTGGTAGAATTGTTTCAAATCTAACAACTCTAATTTTTGAATTTTTAACCAAAACCACCTTATCTTACCTCTCAAGTGCTTCTACTAAAAATATCTATGTTCGTTTTTCTTAATGATTTCCACATACATCATGAACAAGTGACTGTACATACTCAGACTTGATCATCTATATGCATGTCCTCTGTCATACTGCTCTTTATCTGTGTCCTAACTGACCAATTTACTCAATCAGCAAAAAACTATTAGCTGGGTGTGGTGGCACACATCTGCAGTCCCAGCACTTGGGGGGCAGAGGCAGGCGGATCTCTGTGAGTTCAAGGCCAGCCTGGTCTACATAGTGAGTTCCAGGATATCTGGGGATACAGGGAGACCCTGTTTCAAAAAGAGAAAAAAAACAAAACAAAACAAAACTATCTCTGCCCCCATGCAGCATCCAACTAAGTATATCATATGCATTCCAACTTTTCACAAGAAAGAAGGAATAAAATTACATTTAATTGGTTTATCCAAGGATAAGAGTTCAGAAGTTATTCTAAGAAAAGATTTTTAAAGTTTTTTATCATTTTAAAACTTGAAAAGCATAGAAACAAAAGCACGAAGAGCCGGCAGCAGACGCTCTGCAGTCCCTGCCTCCTTACTGCTAGCTTCTGATTCAGGATGAGCGTGCAGAACAAATCCATTAAAGGCTGAACACAGGCCATGAGCCCATTCACTAGCTACAAATCAGACTAGGCAGTATATATCCAAGGCTTTTATTTTCAGTTTCTTTACAAAGATATGGCCTGTATCTACCACAAAAAGTCCTAAGCTGAGAAACACCCCACAACTGACCAGGGGCTCAAATACTGAGTTACTCAGAATACAAATGTCACGCTGGAGAGATGGCTCAGCAGTTAAGAGTACTGGCTGCTCTTGCAGAGGACCCAGGTTCACATGCCAGCACCACATGGTGGCTGACCACTGTCCATAATTCTAGTTCCAGGGGATCCAATGTCCTCTTCTGCTGTTCTGTCCTCCACAGGACTGCACAGGGTGGTGCACATACATAAATTAAGCATAACATTCATGCACATAAAAAATAAAAATAAATAAATAAATAAAAGCGGGTAATCCAAAAGACATTTTCACCTAACCATGTCAGATACCTGTATTTCCTAATCCTGACCTCGTATAGTTGGCTTAGAATCATTAAAAAATAAGACAGCAATCATAATAGGATATAGTCCCCAAAATGGAGCAACTAGCTCAAGCTGTACATCTGACAAAAACAAATCATACAAGAAATTGTGCATATTCAGAAGGACTTGCTAATGAATCTCTTAAGTCATTCATGAAAACCATTTTCTACACTGACTACTGAAAAATTAACTATGTGACCACCTTTCAATAGTCTAATTTATGTAAATGTTCACTATATTTTACTACGTGGATATTCAGAGTACAACATAGTTTTTAAAAGTACAAGTCACTACCCAATATGGAGACATGTGTCTAGAAGAGGTTGTAAAATATTTGTCAACAGTAAAAGATTTCTGAACGTGCAATGATCAAAACTAATTAAAAATCAAGCATGCAATGACTTGAGGTGTTTAGGTAGTGCTCTCCTTACTGCATGGCACACCTACATGTCAGCCTGAGTTCTGAACATACAACATATGCATTTCGCTGCTTGGAACACCTCTGCTCAGATCTGAAACTATTTTACATTAGGAATTGCAGTGGCTTAGAGAAATATAATGGTTTAATGAAAACCAAAAACTATATTCTTCAACAGTCATTCCTCAGCATGTAAGTACCAAATTAACATATATA
>NW_008334929.1:3183472-3198727 GCF_000622305.1 Nannospalax galili | reverse complement strand
TTTAGTTAGAATGGTTGATTTTAAAAAGTGCTATCTGAGGGGCCAAATAGATGACTTGTTGCTAAGCTTGATGACCTGAGTTCAACCCTCAGAACCTATATGATGGAGGGAGAGAACCAATTTCTGCAAGTTGTCCTCTGATCTCCACACATGCTCTGTCTTTCACACATACACACAGACACACAAAGACAGAGAGAGAGAGACAGAGAGACACAGAGAGAGAGACACACACAGAGTAAATAAACAATCATAATTTTTTGTGTGCTATTTGAGTTCCTGACTCAGTCTCACAAAGATAAGCATACTTACTTCTGTCATCTTGTGCTACATATTTATGCAGAGGAGCATTCTCATCACTGACAGTCATAAACTCAAAAGTACTGATCCACTCTGAGAAATGCTTAAGGTACTCTACACCCTGTAGTATCAAATATTAAGCCATGATTTAATTATCTGTTTAAGAACAAATTAACACATCTGTGGTGGTTTGAATGAATATCCCTCATAGGCTCCAAGTATTTGATTGAATACTTGGCTCCAGTGGGTTGTGCTGCTTACAGAGGACTAGGGGCTGGAAGCATGCTACTGGGGACAGGCTTCAAGAGCTCAGAGGCCATCCCATTTCCAGCTGCAAGCTCTGATTCCCGTGCCTGCTGGAAGATGTGGACACTCAGCTTTCTACTACATTTCTACTCTGGCTGCCTCTGCCAGCCCCCAACCCACTCCCCACCACAATGGACTCTTATTCCTCTGGACTCCTAAGCCAAATAAACTCTTCCTTCAGTAAGTTGAGCTGGTCATGGTGCTTCATCACAGTAATAAAAAAGCACCTAATACAACCTCTATCTTATTAGTATGCAAATTTGTTTTCATTTTCATCTTTAAAAAATTATAAAATTCTATGTATACCAAAGAATTGATTACAAATAAATTTCTTTAAGATGTATTACCAGTTAATGTTTGATTTATTTTTTATATGTCTATATAGGTGGGGCCTATAAAGATTTCTCAGGCAGAAAGGAGCTGTGAGTGGAAACAGCTTAAGAAGCCCTGGCGTAAAGCAAAGCACTGACTGTCAGGGACGTGCCTTCTACAGCATAGCCCCAGTCTAGCGTTCAACTTTCTGTTCTTTCAGTTCATGAGTTTATACACATACAATCTTCTTAATTGTACTTTCAATAGTAATTACTATGGTATTTTGGAAAACTGGTTTTTAAAGAAGCAGGCTATAGCCATCTCTCATTCAATGACAATTTGCATGAGCAGTTTTAGATGCCCTTGCAGCTGCATAAGTAAACATCAGTAGGTCATGATCTTTTCACAGGACAAGTCACTCATTGTGGATGGCAGCAAAACAGAGAGATGTTCCTTATTCCTTCTAAAAAGTGACATGGTTTAAGTGAGGAATAGAAGAGACAGGAGGAGAGAGAAAAATTACAACAGGGGAGAAGGAAAACACACTCTAGGAAGAAAAAGTTAAGATAAAAATGCTAAAGATACACTTCTCTTAAAATTAAAGACATAGAAAACAACAATTCTGTCAAATAAATGTTAAAAACAACAGAAATTTGTTAAATCTACATGGAAGTACACAGGATATTCAAACTATAGCAGGAATTAAATATTGTGGGCATCATACAAACGCCTTACCAGTCTTAAATTGTTTGTTTGGTTTTGTTAGGTTTGCTTTGCTTTTTTAGTTTTCTGATTAGCTTATTTTCATTGGGGCCTGGTGAACACAAATCAAACTGTTTAAAAATGTTACGATCTTAAAATTTTTTAAAGTACGGTTAAAATCAGAAAAGGGAAAAAATTAAGAGCTATAACTGTCAACAGAAAATAACATTTTGTGGTTTGTGTTACAATAAAATGAATATTGGCTTAAAACATCAAAACGTAACATTACTTGTTGCGGGTTCTCCTCAGGCCAGCTGTGAAGACCCTGCATCGGGTCCCCTGCCAATTGGGGGGGGGGCAAGAGGCATGGAGTCATGACACACACAGACCCTGGGAGTCTGGTAGAAGCAAACACTAGGCGAGGTGCTGCAGGCTCAGTTAACGCAGGAGGAGGCAGGCCTTATATTTCCCTTTTCTCCACCCCCAAGTCCCTTTAGTCAGCATATCATTTTCTGATTGGTCCATGCCATGCAGTCCGTCAGCAGTCACTGGGCTCGTGAGCAGGGTATGGAGGCATGGGCTCCTTTTGGTGGGCTATTTGTGGACCAAGAAGTGAATTCTCGCTGAATCCCAGGGCTCTGGGTCCATGCCATCTTTGGAGGCCTCCTGCTACATTTCCACCCTTTTTCATTAAAAATGACTGTCCAGTGAGAGCCTATAGGCAGCTCTGCCTCGGGATGACCCCAGGATCATGGACTGTGCCTGTCTTAGGTTGTCCTATTCAGGCATGAACCATACACGTCATTGGAGCATGGGCATACACATCCATGTCCTGGCTTAGGTTGATTCAGCCCAACAGGAGCTTACCTGTCATTGGCTACTAGCCCTCCAAGGGGTATTGTCCCAGGGGATCAGTCAAGGTGGGGAATTATCTGTAGGAGGCCTCATACATTTGTGCAAGCCAAGTCTGTCAGGCTGCATAGGATGGGTTGAAATCATCTTCATGTATTCCTCTGAGGGCCTGATACACCAAGTGATTGAATTTTTTCTGACTGTGGGAACGAAGAACAGGCATTTAAGAAGTAGAAAGAGAAGAATTATGCTTGTCAGGAGTAGGTAAGTGACGATCCAAGACAGGTTAAACAGTGCTTTTAGATTAGAGGCACTGCCGGCATAATCTTGGACAGTCAGGTTGAATAGCCCAATGCATGAGGATGTGTTGCTGGTAGTGAAGCATAGTTATTTAGGGGCCAGGAGCCATTGATTCCCAGGAAGTAACTGGGTCCATGGTGGGGAGGCCAAGCATAGAATTAGTTGAATAGAGGGTGGGGTAGGGTGCGGAATGAAGCAATAAGGGCAAGAGTAACAATAGGCGGGGAGGGAACCAAGGCCCAGAGATCATGGGCCATGGCAGGGGCGGGAAGAGCAAACCAATTATCCAGATAGCGGCGAGGTCTCTGGGTCCTGGGGGTTCCGTTGGTCGGTTGCTAGTCTCACATTTCTCGCTGGAACCCATACTGGCTTTGTTTCTGTCTGAGGAAACACACAAGGATAGCCTCGCCCTCTTGTTAACAAGGGGGCGGGCGGTTGCCATTGACATGTTACGGGGCCCTTCCATCTCACTAGTGGCAGGGGTGTAGGCCTAGGTATGGTAGCTCAGTGTTTGTAGGCCAGGCTCAACCCATTTTCATCAAAGGATAGGAAGTTAATGCTGAATAGAGCTTCAATTAGAGCCAGGTGAGGGTCCCTTTTAGACTGAGGGGTAGCAAATTTTTGTAATGTTTCTTTGAGGGTCCTATTTGCCCACTCCACAATGGCTTGTCCCTGTGGGTTATAAGGGATGCCAAGGGAGTGGCTAATTTTCCATGTTGACAGGAATGATTGGAATTGTAGAGAGGTGTAAGCTGGCCCATTATCAGTTTTTAGGGTCCATGGCACTCCCATTACCAGCATTGCTGATTTGACCACCTTAATGATGTGTGAGGCCTTTTCACCGGTTTGAGCGATGGTGAAAAGAAAGGAGGAGTAGGTATCAACAATGACATCGACATACTTAAGATTATCAAAGGAGGGTGCACATGTAATGCAAGACCTGCTCAGATGTTTGCATTGAGAGATGGGTAGGTCAGGTAGAAGGCAGTACAGACTGCGAGGAGAAAGGGGAAATTGTTGGTGTAAGGCTCTGGCTTGTTCTAGAAGAGGAATCTCTACAGACATAATAAGCTTATCTACTTTGTCATTTCCCTTTGCCAAGATCCCAGGGATCTTGGTATGTGATCTTATGTGGGAGATGTGCCAGGGCCATTGTCTGTTATTTAGATAATCTGGAGAGCTCTCATCATTCTAGTGATGGGATCCTTGTGGCCTTTTATTCGAGCAAAGGGAAGACATCTGAGGGCCTGAACCGCATACTGGCTGTTGGAGAATATATTGAGCGGCTCAGTCTGGCAGACTTGGAAGATTTTTAACAAGGCCAGGAGCTCCCCCAATTGGACAGAGCCGGGATTGGCTTGTATGTAACGGGTGTCATCCTCTCCCATGCGCTGAATGACAACACCAAAATGGGACTTGTTGGCATCCAAGAAGGCTAGCGTGGCTAAAGGTAGGGTTTTTTTTTGCAGGAGGAAGTGTGTGGCTGAGTGGTGATTTCCAAACAGGCCAGGCTGGGGTGTGTGGTTATCTGGGGGTGTGTGGTTATCCAACCCCCCCGTGAACCCAGACATCATTAGTTGGAAAGCCAGAGAGTCTGCCCATAATATTTGGGAATGCTTAAGAGGAAAGGGCAGTATAATTTTGTCAGTTTCCTTTCCGAATATGCACCTGGCTGTTTGTTGGGCCTTAATTGCTAACTTGAAGGCAATATCATACTTAGAGCTAAGCCTAATTAGGTCCAAGATAGCCAGGTGGATCCACACCGGGGGTCTTGCTGCCATAGCGCCCCCCCAAGACACCATTTTTAGTCCAGAGGATCAAGGCCAGTAATGGTTCTGCTGGGTCATGACGTTGGAGTGACACAGACCAGAGTACATGATCTATCTTATTAAGAAGATCCTTAGCTGACTGGGTGAGAGGGATCCTTGAAGTTGGTGAATTATGGCCTTCCAGCAGGGAGAACAAGGCCCAGAATTCCAAGTCAGGGACTGGTATAAATTGTTTGAGCCAGGTTATAGTCCCACAGAGTTCTTGGCGCTCACTTAATTACTAACTTGAAGGCAATATCATACTTAGAGCTAAGCCTAGTTAGGTCCGAGGTAGCCAGGTGGATCCATACCAGGTCTTGCTGCCATAGTGCCCTCAAGACACCATTTTTAGTACAGAGGATCAAGGCCAGTAATGGTTTTGCTGGGTCATGACGTCGGAGTGATGCAGACCAGAGTATAGGATTTATCTTGTTAAGAAGATCCTTAGCTGACTGGGTGAGAGGGATCCTTGAAGTTGGTGAATTATGGCCTTCTAGCAGGGAGAACAAGGCCAGAATTCCAAGTCAGGAACGGGTATAAATTGTTTGAGTCAGTTTATAGTCCCACAGAGTTCTTGGAGCTCTGTCAAAGTATACACAGTTTTTTGCAAGATGGAAGTGTTAAGCGGATTAATTACTGTACTACGATATGATGGGATGGGGGATAGCTGTAGAGTGTGGTAAGCACACTTGTAGCAAGCCCATCTTTTCCATCTGGGCATTGACTGCTCTAAGATCTTGGAGGAGTCTGTATTTCCCCAATTTCTTTTTAATAACAAATATTGGGGTATTATGTTTACTGAGAGAGGTCTTGATGTGGCCAAGCCTCAATTGTTCAGCTACCAAATTTTTGAGGGCAGATAATTTAGGTTCTATTATAGGCCACTGGTCCACCCAAATGGCATACTAGCTAATGGAGTAATTAAGATTCAAGACAGTATCTAGCCTAGAAAAAGTACTTACATTGGCTTTCCACAAAACTAAAGCAGGTTGTCCTGGTGTGTCAGGAATAGTAACGATAAATGTTAGAGTGTTGTGGCTTTTAAGTATATCTCATAATAAACTAAAAACTATTTTTGGAAATGCATGAATTATAAAGCAAAGGTAGTGAGAAAAACTCTAAAACCACAAAGCAGAAATCTATGAGATAGGTGGAATACAGAACCTGTTTAAAATAGCTTCTCAGAGGCTAAATTACAGTTTTTTCACAGAGAAAACACTATTTCACAACTACAGACTACGTTCATAAATACAAGCCACCTGAGATGACATGTTACCAATTCCCCACTCAAAAGACACAGACTAGCAGACTATATTGGAAAACAGGATCCATCTACTTGTTTTCTCCAAAAACACACGTTACCATTAAAGACAAATGGTACTAGAGGGTTAAAAGATGGAAAAAGAGATTCCAAGAAAACGGAACTAGGAAATTAACAAGTAGAACTGTGCTGGCAATGTAGACTTCAAAACTAGTCAGAAGAGATAAAGAAGGTCACTTCATACTATTACCATGAGGACATTACAATTCTGAACATACATGCACCAAACATGGGTACACTCAACTTCATAAGACAAGTAACACGAGTAGGAAACTCAAAGACTAACCCTAACACAGTCATAGTGATGTCCCACTCTTAGGTGTAGGTCATGCCAGCAAAAATACATAGAGAAACATCTGAGTTAAATGATGTCATAGGCCATACAGACCTAACAGACATTTACAAAATAGTGCATGTAAACACTGCAGTATCCAGCATTCTTCTCAGCAGCCCATAGAACTGTCTGTAAATAGATTGTACAACAAGATACAAATCAAGTTTTAACAAATACAAGAAAAGTGAGATCATTCCTTGTATTCTACTTGAACACAATGTAACACAAGTAGAAATCAAGAGGAAGAAAAAAACTATAGAACTGTGCTAGCAAAATGACTCAAATGAAAACTAGTCGCACGTTCACTTCACACTATTAAAGTCATTAAGAATCAAGAGGTATGGGGCTGCAGAGATGGCTCAGTGGTTATGAGCACTGCTTGTTCTTGCAGAAGACCTGGGTTTGAATCCCAACACCCACATGGCAGCTAACAACCATCTGTAGCTCCAGTTCTGGGGCAGCTGATGCCTTCTTCTGTCTCCACCAGGCATTGCAAGACATGGGTGCACTTACACACATGCAGGCAATACACTCATACACATAAAATAAACATAAATAAAATTTAAAAAAAGAATCATGAGGCACCACCTTCACTGAGGAGCTACAGACAAAGTTACTGCAGAAGGAGAGTCTTGTTCCTCAGGGGACTTGCCCTTGCTCAAGTAAATAAACCCCAACCATGCTCATGCAGGCAACCGCGATTAAATGCAGTAGAGGCCAAAACACAGGCATAAAAGTAAGAAAGACTTGCTGGGGAGATTCTGTGGGAGGGAAAGGGGTGATAAGAGAGGATAACGAGGAAAGGTGGAGGACGATATGATCAAATATATTGCCCTATGTATAAAATCAAGAAAGAATAATTTTTACAAATCAGGGCAGAAATTAATAGAAATGGAAAAAAATGCAAAGCATCAATGAAGAGTTGGTTCTTTGAAAAGGTAAGACAAGACTGTTAGCTAAACTAACCAAGAGAAAATACAAATAAATAAAAGCCAGAGATAAAAAAGGAACCATTAAAACACATACCAATGAAATTCAGAAAATCATTACAACATATCTTTAAAACTTTTCCACCAAACTGGAAAAATTAAAAGAAATGAATGAATTTCTAGACCTATCAAAATTGAAGCAAGATGAGATAAATAATTGACAGCTCTATAATAAAGAGATTCAAGTAGTAATAAAAAACTCTCCCAACCAAAATTGTACAGGTGTAGATGAATTCCCTGCTGAATTCTATCACAATTTTAGAGAACATCAATCATTTTCAAAATGTCTCATAAAATAGAAAACGAAGGAATGCTTCCAAACACTTAGGAAGCTAGTACCACATTTGACTGAAGTCTGCGGATCTCTAATTCTGTTTATCTGTGCCTTCTTCATCTTTGTCAGACTGACTAGGGTTTGAAATCTTGTTTACTTTTTCAAAGAACCAATTTTTTGTTTGGTTAATTTTATGTACTGGTCTTTAATGCAATACCTAACAAAATTCGAATTTCATATTTCACAGAACTAGAAGAAACAATGCAAGAATTCATATGGAACCATAAAAGGCCACGAGCAGCCAAAGCGATCCTAAAGAGTACAAACACGGAGGCATTGCAATTCTCGATCCAAATTACACCACAGAGCTATAATGACAATGACAGCTTGGTACTGGCATAGAAACAGGCAAGTAGACAACTGAAGAGAAAGATGTGTCCACCTCATTCTTGGTACAAGAGGCAAAAACAAACATTGGGAAAAAATCAGATAATGGTGCTGGCAAAATTGGATTTCTACCTGCAGAAGAGTGAAATTAAATTCACAACTTTCACCTTGTACAAAAAATCAATTCAAAGCAGAACAAAGATCTTATTTTAAACCCCAAAGTCCTGAAACTCCTAGATGAAAATATATGGAATATTCTTCAGGACATTGGGGTAGATAAGAACTTTATGAATAGAACATCAATAGCACAGGAACTAGCCCCAAGTATCAACAGATGGGACTGTATGAAATTAAAAAGTCTTGGCATAGCAAAAGACTATGAACAGAGCACACAGGCAGCACACAGAACAGATGAAAATCCTTACCAGCTACACATGAGACACAGGGTTAATATCCAGAATATATATAAATAACTGCAAAAATTAAATACTCAGGAAATAAAATTGCCTATCAACAAATGGGCCAAGAACTGAATACACAGTTTTCAGAAAGAAATACAAATGGCCAATGACTATTTTTTAAAGTATTTTATTTATTATTTTTATTTTATGTGTATGAGAGCATTGCCTGCATGTATGTGAGTGCACCTGTGTTGTGCAATGCCATGGAGGTCAGAAGACAGCTTCGGATTCCCCTGGAACTGGAGTTAAGGACCGTTTGTAGCTGCCATGTGGGTGCTGGGAATCAAACCTGGGTCCTCTGCAAGAGCAGTCAGTGCTCTTAACTGCCAAGCCATCTCTCCAGCCCCCCAACGACTATTTTTAAAGTGTTAAACATCTGTAGTCGTCAGGGAAATGAAAATTAAAACTACTGTGAGATACCACCTTACCCCAGTCAGAAAAGCTATTACCAAGAAATGGAAAAACAGAACATTATTCACTGCTGGTGGAAGTGCAGATTGGCCCAGCCATTATGGAAATCAGTTTGGGGCTTCCTCAAAAGATTAAAAATAGAACTACCATACGACCCAACTCTCTCATTCCTGAACATATACTCAAAGAACTTGATGTCTTACTATAGAGATATTTGTACCCTTGTGTTTATTGCTGCTGTATTCACTATAACAAGATGGGACCAACCTAGCTCTCAATAAACAGGTGAATGGATAATGAAAATCTGGTACGTGTATAAAACGACATAGTAACTCTAAAGAAATCACAAGTGGCTAGAGAGATGGCTTAGTGGTTAAGAGAACTGGCTGCTCTTGCAGAGGACCCAGGTTTGATTTCCATTACCTACATGTCAACTAACAACCATCCATAACACATTTCAGGGGATCCGACACCCTCTTCTGACCTCCATGGGCACTGCATAACTTACACACATGCAGGCAATACACTCATACACATAAAATAAAAATAAAGAAATAACAAAGTTCACAACAAAACAGGTGGACCTAGAATGAATACTATTAAGTGAAGTCACCCAATCTCAAAAAGTAGAAAGATCACCTAAAATGTATACCTGTACATGTGTAAACAAACTCATTTGTGGGCATACCATAATATGTAGAATAGAGAACAAGAAAGGGTCATTTGAAAAGAAGAGCAGCATAGTTCTGTCCTGCTTCTATGGTGGATGTGCAACTGCAGTTCCCTATGACTGAGAATCCTTTAACCAAACAACAGCTAAGGGTCAAATGCCTTTGTTTTAAATGAGAGAAGTTGCAAAGACCTTTCAGCCGTAAAACTGTGAAGAGGTTTCTAGCAAGCAGTTGTAATTATACCATATCATTTCTGCAAGAACAAATGTATTCAATCACAGGGCTCCTACCAAGGCATATTTATTACACCCTGCTTCACTCACTCAGCAAAAAACGCACACCAGCCCCTTACTGTTAAAGCATCTCGATACAAACTGACCTAACATCCACCAAGTTCTTTAAGATTGCATTTTCCTTCCCAATCCATGTCTTCCAAGATGTTTTGCTAAAAACTAGGTCTCCAATCTGAGCATTTTTTAAATTTTATTTTATTTATGTGTGAGTGTATTACTTGCATGTGTGTAAATGCACCCGTGCCATGCAGTGCCCACAGAGGACAGAATAGGGTGTCAGATCCCCTGGAACTGGAGTTATAGACAGCTGTTAGCAGCCATGAGAGTGCTGGGATTCGAACCCAGGTCTTATGCAAGAGCAACCAGTCCTCTTAACTGCTGAGCCAACTTTTAAGGAGTCAGTTCTCACCATGTGGGTCCTGGGGTCAAACTGGGGTGGGAAGTTTTTTTACCTACTGTGCCATCTCAAGGGTACTATTTTGTATTTTTGAGGGAGTAACCCACGCTATAGGCCAGCTTGGTCTGGAATTCGTGGTAATCCTTTAACCCTGGCCACCCTACCTCGATTATGAACCTGAGTCACCACACCCAGCTTAAACCTGTACCAGGTACATTTTAAAAATACAATGCTACCATATTTAACAGAAGTGCTCCTGCTATGGCGTTATTTACCATAATCATAATGGTGAATACAAAAGCCGTTTTCCCCCTATAAAATTCCTCAAGTTCTTATACTGACATAACTGCTGTCCTGGAATCTAATGAAATTGTCTATATATTTTCCATTGTAGATTTGTGGTCAATGGTAATGAACACTCACATAAAAAATAGTGAATTTGTGTGGGGCTAGGCACTGGGTACTCATTCCTTTGTAAATTAATAAACTCATAAAATATTTTTAAAAAGTGAATTTATAATGTTTTATGTGATTAACCCTAAATACACACACACACACACACACACACACACACACACACACACCCCTGTAAGTTATTCAAATGTTTAATGTATTTCCATTTTTACAAAACCAAGTCATAAACTGGCCATGATGACACGTGCCTGTAAGCCCGACTCTTTATGGAGGCTGAAGCTCTAGGGCTGCCATGAGTGCCAGGCCAGCCTGGGCTGTGGTGAGACTGTGCCTACAACAGAAAAACCCCGAAATGAGTGAGTGAAGAACACTGCTGCCCGCTGCACACTCGCACAGCCGGAATGGGGCCCAAAACTCAGCCAGGCTGCAGCCACTCGGACACAGCAGGGGCTCAGGGCCTCGGGAGGCCTCACTAGAGGAGCCTGGAGCGGGAAGAGCTCCCCACAGGCCCCTCCGCCAACCCCCAGGGACAGGGAGGACACGACGGCCTCATGTTGACCACTGCGGACACGCCGTGACAGCCCTCCGTCCGCTACTGGTGACCGTTACCATCGAACTGTGACCTGGCTGTCGGACCCAGGGAAAAGGCGTCCCTCTGGCAGGGAAGGGACAGTGGTCCCAGCTTGGGCGGCACAACTGACCTGGTGCCGCCAACCCAGTTCATGGCTCCAGCGTTTCCGACGCGGCCCAGTTCGCCAGGAGGCTCACGGCTCGGCTCGAGGACTAGGGCCCGCTCCCAGCAGCCACTGCGCATGCCTGGACCCCTCTCCCGGCAGCCACTGCGCGTCTAGGCGCGAGGCACACGGCCTGGGCCCACTCCCGGCAGCCACTGCGCGTCTAGGCGCGAGGCACACGGCCTGGGCCCACTCCCGGCAGCCACTGCGCGTCTAGGCGCGAGGCACACGGCCTGGGCCCACTCCCGGCAGCCACTGCGCGTCTAGGCGCGAGGCACTCGGCCTGGGCCCACTCCCGGCAGGCACTGCTCGGTGACCGCCTTATGGTGTGATGTGTGGCGTGTGTGACCCCTCCGCTCTCTGTTTGCTTCTTGCCGGGTTCTTCCGGCCGCGGGGTGCACTGGGAAAGCGGTCCTCCTAACAGCCTGGAAGACTGGGCCCAGGCAGCGTAGAGGGTGGAGCCCGCTCAGCAGCCTGCGCAGGGAGGCAGCGCGCCATGCGATCTCCTCCAGCCTTGCAGCAGAGACCGGCCTAAGAGGAGACAAGCGGGCTGGAACCACACCCGCGTGCTCGGCGCACGGAGTCGCCGTGCTTTGGAAGCGCACTTTGACCACTGAGCGTGCACACCGCAGCTGGCCTGACTGAGCTGTAGACGTCCTAAGACTTGAAGGTCCTCTCCAGAAAGACGAACTCGCAAAGCAAAAACAGGATTTTGCTGTTCATTTCTGTGTTGTTTTACAAATTGTATTTTGGTTCTTGTACCAATTTAATACGCAAAGTAATTTTTTCAAATTGCCATATTTTTCCCCAGAAAAGTATCTATTTTGTAAGTTGTTGGGAAATGAGTCCTAGAACAAATACTATTATATCCCAAGGTATACATCTTGGTAAAAATATTAATCCTGGATTTAAAAAAAAAAAAAAAAGGAGCACCAAAGTCTGTAATTGAATCAAACATTTCAGAAAATGACTTTCTTGAAGTGGCTATTGGTTTTCAGCAGTTAAACCATGTAATCAAAGCAGGCACAATGAATATGTATTTCCTACTTTCCATGTTCTGAAGTTATTTGCTAATAGATTATCTGGGTCTCCCCTTTGCTCAAAGGGACATAACAGGGAGGTTTGCTTGTATGTTGAGAACAGTCAAGAACAGAGCTGAATAAAACCCTTTCTTTCCCGACTGGAGTCCCTGTTTTCCTCCTAGTCATAGGAGTGCAGCAGAGATGGTGAATTAGGCTATGAAAGATCATGAGACAGATGTGCAGACAAGGTATTCGCTAGGCGGTTCCTCCTAGTAAATGACACTTTTGTAGGAACAAGGACACAGTTGCAATACTCACCTAAGATGTGGGCTTCGGTGTTGTTTATGCGTCCAATGAATAAGAAACACTGCTATTTAAGGGCCAGTAGAGCAACTGGGGAATCTTTTGGGTTGGGAAGCAGTTCAAGAAAACAATATTATACAAATAAAATATTTAATATTTGTTAAGAAAAATATACTCAATTTTTCTTATTTTTAAAATTTTTATGTGTGTTTGAGTGTATTGCCCGCATGTAAGTGCCATGTTGTACAATGCCTCTGGAGGTTAGAAGAGGGCATCAGATTCCCCTAGTTTCACACAATTGTTAGCCACCATGTGGGTGCTGGGAATTGAACCTGGGTCCTCTGTAAGAGCAGTTAGTGCTCTTAACCACTAAGCCATTTCTCCAGCCCTATACTCAATTCATAAAACATAAAGTATCTTATTTCTAAATATTACTTTCTGGTTTATAATGTAAACATAAACAGGTACATTATGTATTTATATACATATATAGTTCTTATTGCAAAGATGTTTTCTATTTTATTAAATATATCTGTATATATAAACAAATATTTCCAATTCTCTTGATATTGGTGATAGCAATTAGACTGTAACACTTTACAGGAGTGATTTGAGAATTACTGCTTTTTTTTTTTTTTGTCTTTTTTTGAGACAGGGTCTCCTTTTAGCCCCAGCTGTCCTGGAACTCACTTTGTAACACAGGTTGTTTTTTTTTTCCTTTTTTCTTTTTTTTGAGACAGGGTCTCCTTGTAGCCCCAGCTGTCCTGGAACTCACTATGTAGACCAGGCTGTTTTTTGCTTCCTTTTTCCTTTTCTAGCTCAGAATTGAAACTAAATTAGCATTGTCTTTGCTTTGATTGCTTAGTGCCAATAAGGGAATGGGAAGAAGCACCCTAATGATCTTCCTGTCTTACTTATAAGCATATGTAACCATGTGTTGGTTAACAATGGAATACACTCAGCAATTCCTTTCAGGTGGTTTTGTCATTGGTCAAACATAAGAAAATGTACGTGACAAAGCTAGCTACTCTAATTCCCTCTGTTCTCTTAGTACAATTAGGAGGCGGGGTGAGCATGAGATGTATGTGACTACCACTGGCATAACTAACGTGACATGCTATCTTGTGATACACTGTCTTTATAGTTGTGAGTATACTATAAAATAGTGATAAAAGGTGTGGTATAGCAAATATGTAGACCAATTAACAAGCTATAATGTGTTATAGTATGAATGGGAGCATAGTAGGTCTCTTTACAACATTGCTTCAAATACATGAGGAATGCATTATGCTACGATGTGATGGCTACAGTGTCACTAGGCAACAGGGTGCTTTATAGTCCTAAATCTCACAGGACCATGTCTTATATGTGGTCCATCGTTGACTGAAATCCTATTTGGCGCATGGCCTCATTTCCAACACTAACTGCCTGCATTCTTTCTCTCACCTTGACTTCTTCCTTTGCCCTATCTGGAGTCTTGAGCCAAGTCTCAACTCTTAGGATGAGCACTGACCCTTGGGAGCAGTGTAGGTGAAGGATAGAGGTCAAATTTAAATGCTTGTATTTAGGTTGGTACCAAAGTGGCTCACTGTCAAGTCTATTTACACACCGCCTTTCATAGCTCTCTGACACTGAGCCTCCTCTACCGCACGTCTCGTACCTGAATGTTCTTGATTGCTTTCTTCAAACTCAGTTTTCTTCTCACAAGTCTCTTGCCTCAGAAATCAATGGTTGTTCTTGCCACCCCAGCTTCATTATCAGTTAGTAAAGTGCCCAGTCTATGGTGAGGTGCTGTCCTGTTCTGATAGCTAATATTCTTTGATTCTAGATTTCCTACTTACTGTCCCTCCCCTGATGGCTGCCTCTTGTTTGCCTGTGATGCATCCTGCTTGCTTCAACTGCCAGCTGCTGCCTAATCCAGGCATCCTTCTGCTTGAAAGAACATCCTGCCCTCACCCCAGTCAAGTCTATGCTGCCCATAACCCATCCATTACAGGTAACTTACATGTTCAGCTCAGAAGCTATGACATGAATGACTTCGTGTCACAAATGGAAACACTCTTAATCATCACCTTGTAAACAAATATATCAGATCTGCAACATCTAAGAAATAAAGATTTTGGCAGTAACCAGTGTGACCTGTTGCTTTTCACATTTGGGCTTAGAAAGTCAACTTGTCTCACCCTCTAAGCTGAACCAGTGTTCAGGATCAACAAACTCAGCACCTCAAGTATGCTAGGGAAACACTTTAGAGCAAAGCAGTACTCCTAGCCCAGGAAGTCTTAATAGCATGGTAGAGTATGCTACTAATGTGACCAGATGTGGAAGACACATGTGTTTGTCACTCAGGTTCTAGTAAATCTGTTAAGCTGAATGTAAACAGATGATTTTCTGGAAAATGATTTTTGGAGTTAATATTTGTATATAGCAAAGAAAGAGTTTTAAAAGTTTAAGAATATTGTGACTTATACAAGTCAGAGTAATTCTTTGATTCATTATTATCTAAATAATGACGATCATTCAACCCTGAGGCACGTATTGTAGCACAGAGGTTTGTAGAATTCTATATAAAATAATTCTTAGCTTAAGGGTTAGACAAAAATAGCAGCCCCATCAATTGTAATTTGCCATGCTAATTCTAGCCTAAATGTATGTCTTCCAGTTAGC
>NW_008334929.1:3159166-3182812 GCF_000622305.1 Nannospalax galili | reverse complement strand
TTTTTTTTTGGTCTTTTTGAGACAGTGTCTCCCTGTAGCCCCAGCTGGCTTAGAACTCACTATTGTAGGCCTCACAAAGATCTGCCTGCCTCTGCCCCCTGAGTGCTGAGATTAAAGGCATGTGCCAAATTTTTTAACATCCTTGATTTTTATTACTTAACCAAACTTTTTTAAGAGAAAGTAAACAGTAGCTAATCTCTAAATCTAAAAAAAAAAAAAGCAAGAGATTCTTGAATTGAATTCCCAGATGGTTAAATTATGATCAGAGGGCTGCTTTACCTCTGAGTAAAACCACAAGGGTAGAGTGAAGCAGCCTCTCATTTAATCTTCAGCTTGTAAACAAATACCAGATCTCCATCACTAAAAATAGCGGTCATGGAGCCTGAGGATTGTCAGTCTCAGGACAGGTAAAAGCAGAGGTGGGACAAGAAGGGGCTGGGGGAGTGTGCAAGGGGCTGGGGGAGTGTGCAAGGGACTGGGGGAGTGTGCAAGGGGCTGGGGGAGTGTGCAAGGGGTTGGGGGAGTGTGCAAGGGGCTGGCAGCGCTTTCCTGTACGGAGGGGCGCCCTCCCCTAGAAGGTGAGCTGTGGGTTGGGTGCCCCGGTGCCGTGTGTAGACAGTGGGGGGGGGGGGGGGCAGACGGGGCGCCCAGGAGTGCGCGCTCCTCTGCCGGGCCGCCCCTCCCCGAACCCTGTCCTCGGCAGGTTCACGGTGTGAGCCGTCCTCCCCGTCCCCGCCCTGGGCTCCCGGAGCTGCTCAAACCTCCCTCCTGGAGAAGGATGTGGTGAAAGTGTGTAGGAGCCAGAGGGCTCCGTTCTCTGCAGCCGGCCTGACGCCGCCTCCGCAGGATCTCAGACTGAACTCGGGCTCCAGGATGCGATCCGTCCGGGTCTCGGCGTCCACAGGGTTCAAAGGGAAGAGGCGAGGAGCCTGAGGCCCCGGCCCCGCAGCCAATGAATAGCCGGGGGAGGAGCTTGGCGCCCGGGCCGGCCAGGGACTGGTCCCCGCGGGGCGCCCTGGGCTCGGAGCTGCGCGTCCCTTCCCGCGGAACACAGCGAGTGCGGAGCGCTGCAGACCTTCGGAAGCGTGGGCCGGGCTTGCCGCGGAGCTCGAGCTTCTAGACGAGTCGCTCTGGACGAAGCGGGCTCGGGCAGCGGGGACGATGACACAGATGCTGAACGCGGCCGCCGGTCGCGGGAGATGGACCAGGTCCGGCGCTGCTGGGAGGGCCGCCTGCCTGCTGGCTGCCGCCTATGCCCTCAAAACCCTCTACCCCGCCGTTGGCAGGCGTTGGAAGCTGCCTGGCCCGCGGACGGAGAAGGAACCAGCCTACCCGGCCGCGGACGGCAGGGGAATGCTGCATTGCACGGAGACGGTCCGCAACAGACCTGCGCCCGGGGTGAATGCAGATTTCTTCAAACAGCTACTGGAACTTCGGAAAATTCTCTTTCCGAAACTTGTGACCACTGAAACTGGATGGCTCTGCCTGCACTCAGTGGCTCTGATCTCAAGAACATTTCTCTCTATCTATGTGGCTGGTTTGGATGGAAAAATCGTGAAAAGCATTGTGGAGAAGAACCCTCGGGCTTTCATCATCAAACTAATCAAGTGGCTTATGATTGCCATTCCTGCCACCTTTGTCAACAGTGCCATAAGGTACCTGGAGTGCAAACTGGCCTTGGCCTTCAGAACTCGTTTGGTAGACCATGCCTATGAAACCTACTTTACAGATCAGACTTACTATAAGGTGATAAATATGGATGGGAGGCTGGCAAACCCTGACCAGTCTTTGACTGAAGACATCATGATGTTCTCCCAATCCGTGGCTCACTTGTACTCCAACCTGACCAAACCTATTTTAGACGTTGTGCTCACCTCCTACACCCTCATCCAGACTGCTACATCCAGAGGTGCAAGCCCAGTAGGGCCCACCCTGCTAGCAGGACTTGTGGTGTATGGCACTGCTAAAGTGCTGAAAGCCTGCTCTCCCAGGTTTGGCAAACTGGTGGCTGAGGAGGCCCATAGAAAAGGCTACCTGAGGTATGTTCACTCCAGAATCATAGCCAACGTGGAGGAGATTGCCTTTTACAGGGGGCACAAGGTAAGAAAGACAGTCGTGCGGCGGGCGAAGCATGAGGCTGTGGAAGCAGCACTGCAGGGCTAGTTGCCATCTGCTGTCCTGTTGGTGGCCCACTTAGCGTTTTGGACTTCTCTGTACTCACTGTCCTTTAAACCACACGCTAGTAGAGAACTAATAGAGCGCACACTTTTCTGAAGTTCCATGAGAATAAAGTGTCAGTGTTCTCTAAACAGTCCTAGAAGCCACAGTTACCTCAGATATAACCAGAACTATCTCAGAGGCATTTTCTTAAAGCTTGAATGGTAACTTGGTAAATGGCCCTAGAGCATGTGGAGAAAACAGGTATTTGGGAACTAAGGAGACCTCGTTGAGTTGGTATGAAAATGTTAGGACAGTTTTTGTTTTTCTTTGATGTTCAAGAGTGAGAAACTCAGTGCTTTCATAGAAAAAAGCCATTTTGACAACTTTGCAAGTCTGATCCATGAGTGAGTATCCTGTCTCTTAAAAAGTGCAGGGGGCGTCAAACATGGAGTTTCCTTTGCTTTTAGTTTATGTTTTGCACATAATTTTGACATGGATTTTAAAAAGGGTGAAATTAAATTTTATCTAGCACAGAAGTAGAAACTAAAGTTAGGGAGACGATAAATAGGAAAAAGCAGCTCTATAATGATATTTTTAACTATCAAAGGTTTTCAGCACTAAGCAGGTCCCTAAAACAATTAGCCCAATTATATAAAATTGAAGCGCATGACAGTAATTTCAGAATGTTGAATATGATAGAAATTTTAAGTGCAGTGCATCTGAAATCTCAGTATCATTGAACATGCAATGAAATATTGGGCTATTCAAAGTTAAAGATATATTTTAATTATCAAGCAGCATTATTTACCGTTTAAAGTACTATCATACTTCCTCTTCAATAGCAGAACCAACTCAAAGAAAAATATTTAAAACTAACTGAGGACCGCTTGGAAACTGGCCTCAAATGTTTTAGTCATAATGATTTGTTAGTCTTGAATCATTTAGCTCAGTGTAAATTAGTGTCCTGTAGACTGTTTTGCTTAAAAGACAATATCTAGGAAATAGAGTTAGTTCAAAAGTGGAGTCTAATTATACATGTTTTGTTTATTTTTAGATTTTTTGTGTGTTTTCAAGAATTATAGAGGTTTAACATTGCTTATCCATATACCTACAGATTATTATAATTGTAACATCTTATAATTTTAGAATCATTATTAAAGTCACACACACACATTGAATTATTGGTTATTATACCCAAGGCCTCATGTAAGCACAAGTTCTACCACTGAGCTGTGTATATACCCCCCCACATATGTGTATCTCAAACAATATTATATTTATAGGATAGTATGTTTTTTAAACTAATGCAGGGATAGCCTGAATTAAATTATGAGTAATTCTAATTTATCTACATTTATTGGTGGTTGCAGCTAAACAATAATACTATAACAAAGCAAAGTAATATAGCCATATAACCTTCAAGAAAATAAAGTACTTATTTTCATAGCCTGTGCTGAGTTAATTCTCTTTTTTCTCATTTTAGGTAGAAATGAAGCAGCTCCAGAGAAGTTACAAAGCTTTAGCTTATCAGATGAACCTTATTTTATCCAAACGCTTGTGGTACATCATGGTAGAGCAGTTCTTAATGAAGTACGTTTGGAGCAGCTGTGGACTAATTATGGTGGCTATACCTATCATCACTGCAACGGGCTTTGCAGACGGTGGTAATGACAGTTCATGCTTAATATTAAATACATGCTTCCCGTTGTTTCTATTGAAGATGCCATTGCTAGTTCTATGCGTTACTGTGAATGGAGCCATTATTCTAGTATTGGTGGTCAGAAACAAGGGCAGTGAGCAGTGGTATGAAAGATGGAGAAGTTACTCAAAGGAGCTTCCCAGCAATGCAGTGCTTTGGGGATTCTACCTGGAGCTATTGTATTTATATCGCCCAATGATTAGTTTACATTTACCTCAAAGCAAGTTAATATCTTCAGAAAGAGTATAACACAAGCGCTCCTCATGTTTGGTTCTTAACAGCCTATGGATGAAGTCTATACATTTTCTCTAACTGAATTCACTTTGGTTTGTAGTTAGCAAGGTTTCAGAGTGTACTTCAGTCATAGAATGAATCCTCAGTTTGCAGGTAACATGGGACGCTCCTGTAGTATATTTGCAGGGTGGGAGTTATCAAGCTACAGCTACCTAATTTTGTCCTAACCCTGTCTCAACAGTTTTTACAAACTTCCCTTCCTTTGGTATAACTAAGACAGGTAAGTGTGAGGGCAGCATTGCAGTGCCTGTCTTGTGTGAGGGTTTGGGTCTTTATTGGCAGGAATGTGGGGGATTGCAGTTAGAGTGCAGCATCCACGGGCTCACATTCAAGGATTCAAGCAGAGATCAGAAACAGCCTAATGCGGGGGATTGCAGTTAGAGTGCAGCATCCACGGGCTCACATTCAAGGATTCAGCCAAGCAGAGATCAGAAACAGCCTAAAGCAAAACCAGAAAATTTATCTGTAATCAACATGTACAACTATTTCCATAGCATTTAGGTTGCCTTAAGTGTTATAAATCATCTAGAAATCATTTAAAGAATGTAGAAGGTGTAAGCCATGTGTAATGGCTACATCAGCTTCTTTAGGCCACTTGGGGTATCTGTGTATTTCAGACTCTTCACTGTTCCTGGAACCCATCTCCTCAGCACCCACACATGCCAGGGGTTGGTTGTGACTGAAGGTGCATCAAACACCCCCCATTAAAAAACCACCTGATCAAAACTGGCCGTAGTTTTGAAGGAACCAGACAAAAGCAGACTTTGGAATAAAACGGAGCTTTGTTCAAATCTTGGCTCCCACTAGCCCAAGATCCTCTTGGTCAAATTAACCTCCCTAAGACTCAGTTTCCTCATCTGGAAAATGAGACTGAGAAAAGCTGCTTCAGAGGGTTGCTATGAGAAGTTGATACAGAGTTGCTTTTACAACATGGGGAGCATGTTGTACTTAATAAGTGGTGGTGGTCACTTCTTAGAAGACAAAAGATAGCGTTAAGGATAATGCAAACGCATTCATAGTATTTTATGGTTGCTTGTGCACAAGATTTCATAGCTATTTGTTTAAACTGAGCTAATAATAGAAACAAGTGAGTATGTAATACTTTAATTTTTATGACTGCTTAGCCAATTTTTGTCTAAAATTTGTCAAATCTGAGTCATTCTTAAGCTAAAAATATTCATTTCAGTAAACTGTGATTTGTCAGTCTGTCTTTGTGGTAAGTGCCAAACACATACCAAATATACTCTACAACGAAACTGTCTAATAGAACAGTGGGGAAATTGAATTTTATCCGTTTTGATGTGTTCACATTTACTAAAAACATTATTTAAAAATTTATATTGTAAAAGATATTCTTAGTAATAGTATTCAGGACATAATCATTTCATAAAGAAATAAAACTGCTTTTGTCAAAGGAGCCTTATAGGAAAGAATACACTAAAAACATTTGCTCCTAAGATTGGTTTTGCTATGAAGCTTGGCAAAGTATTAATTAAAAAGCTGTTTCTTAATAATAGTCATTTAAAAGTCTGTACCTATGGCTGGGTGTGGTGGTACATGCATTTAATTCCAGCTCTCTAGGAGGCAGAGGCAGGCAAATCTCTGTAAGAGCAAGGCCAGCCTAGTTTACATAGTAAGTTCCAGGTCCAGCACAATAATAATAATAATAATAATAATAATAATAATAATAATAAAGTTTCATGTCTAATGTATTTTAGAGACAATCTCAACAACAAGATTGAACTGTTGTACTGTTAGTAGTGTTTGGTTTTAGAAAACCCTGGGGTTTTACCCACATAGAATAGAGAAAATGAAGTTATTAATGCTGACAAATTAACCCCACTGAGATTAGTAAGAAGTAAACATGTGTGCCAAGAAGCTAACTAGCTTTCTTACTAAGATGCAATGAGATATTTAAAAATACATTCTACTGGGAAAATGGACAGCAGACCCCAATCTTATCCAAAGGAATAGAGACAACTGATTACTGCCAGATGAGGAACAGCTGACCCTCCTAAAACAAAGACCTCTAGAGAGGCTGACCAGATTCACCAGAAGGGCAAGTAGTAGGGAATGGCTGGGGGTGCTGACAACACCGCAGACAGTAACAGGGATATCAGAGTATAAGGGCCTAGTGGGGGGAGGGAGGCTATGGGAGGGTGCTATCTGGGAAGTGGGTGTAAAAATAAATAATTTAAAAAATACATTCTACAGGTGCTGACAGCACATTCCTAAAACAACACTTTTATATTGAAGCAATAGATGAAACATAGCACCACTTCAAGCTGTAAGAATTTTTATATAGAGAGGGACCATGCAAAATTTTCATGGAAGAACAAAACTGCTACCAAGTGTCAACAGTGTGAAATTCGTCACTTTACCTACAGTGTGAGTTTGACAGTCACTCCCTTTACAAATTGTCCACCTATACAAAATCTTTCAGTGTAACCATATTTTTTAAAGCAATTCTAATAAAATATTTTTTAATTAAAAAATTATAGAAGAAAGAAATGAACTCATAGGACAATATTATTTGAGAATATGTTTCAAAATCTGTAATATTTAAGTTTACTATATGTGTATTTATGTTTATTTGTATTTTCTGAATATATTTGACCTCCAGTGACTTAATATATAAAAATATTACTTCACTCAGACCAAATCTTCTTCAGGTTTTAGGTCTTGAATTGTGCATCATGTTTTCTATTCTAGTCTTAAATCTTAATTTAGACTTAATCACTTAGTTGTCTCTTATGTTAGAGATAAAATGCCTTCTCAAGGCATAAGAAGGTGAAAAATTGAGTGAAGCTGGGGCTGGAGACACGGCTCAGTGGTTAAGAGCACTTGCTGCTGTTCTTGCAGAGGATGTGAGTTTGGATCCCAACACCATCAGCCAGCTCACAACCCCTGTACCTGCAGTTCCAGGGCATCTGACGCCCTCTTCTGGCCTCCACGGGCATCTGCATGCATGCTACACACAGACATGTGATTAAAAATAAAAAATAAATCTAAAAATATTGAATGAAACAGAATATCAAAGACAAAAGAACAAGTAGTATAGAAGGGAGAGAGAGAGGAGAGAGAGAGAGAGAATCACAGAGACAGAGTCACACACAGAGTGTGACAGGCAAGCCAACCACTGTTCAGATCTTGACCTGCTATTATCAAATTATTCATACTTTGGAAAATTATATAAATTTATAGGCCTTAATTTTCCTATCTTAACCATGTAGATAATAATATATATCATTCAGAATTGTTAGGACATTATATATAATGTGTAAGTGTGCTTGAAAACAATCTTTGGAAAATAGTAAAAACTCAGGTGTCAGTTCTTGTCAGACTGCTTGGGTTTAAGTGCTGACTGTTTTGCTTACAAGGCTATGGCCCTGAGAAAATCATTTAATTTTTTTATGATTCAAATTCCTCATAGCCAAAATAGGGGAGGTTAGCAGGATTGTCATAAGGATTGATGTAAACTTTAGAACAATGCCTGGCTCATAGAAAATGATTAATTTTATGGTATGATTACAGATGTTTAAAAGAGCAGGGATTGAGGGAAGTCAGAAACAGACTGTGGGTAGGACAAAGAACCTGCATAATTTTTGTTGGAGGGAGAAAGAGAAAAGCAGTTCTGTTGTAGATTTGCTGGACCATCCTCTTACAACTTCAAATGAGCTTTTATAGTAGGGGTATGATATTTATATTCAAAACAAAATTGCATAGAGAACATGCTGTTTTCCCTTCAGAAGAGGAACTTAGAGCCTCTAGTCTAGAGCTCTGGCTTGCCTAAATTCCCACAGGTAGGCAGGAGAAGCTCTAAGGACGGCAAACATTGTGTAATTCACCATACACTGCCTTTGAAACTTACTCCACAAAAAAAGGATGGGCCGGGTGTGGTAGCTTGCCCCTTTAATCCCAGACTCAGAAAGCAAAGCCAGGTCAATCTCTGTGAGATTGAGGCCAGCCTGGCCTCCATAGTGAGTGTAGGCCAGCTGGGGCTACAGGAGACCCTATCTCAAAAAGAACCCCCCCCAAAAAATGACATAATCTAATCCAATCATTGAATTAGAAACTTTGAAGTCTCTTAAGTCTGCTATATTATTTTAAAGAACATTTATCCCTTTCTTTGTATTAAGATAAATTACATGAAGAGTTGCCTGACAGCTATAATCTGAATTTTTAACCAAAGTAGGTAACTTTGTTCTGTTTACATCAAAACTAGTTCCAGGTGGGTGAAGGAAAGCTACTTCTAGTGAAAGCTACTTCTGCTCCTGGTGCACCTTGTCAGACACCTGTCGCGCAGAGACGGGAGTGTGTAAGGCATTGGTCTTGCATCGTATGAATGTGGGCTAAAATAGCAGAGGCAGCACCATGCACCCTTCCAGGGACAGATTACTAAAATAGCGTTTCATACTGTAGGTCAGCTGGATTTAGTTACACTTTTGTTTAGCAATTAGCATAGCACTAGTTATCAAAAAACGCATCAAAGCTATACTTTTCAAAAGATGTGCTTAGCTAAGCATGTGACATTTTCACAAGTGGGTACATAAATGTCATCACCACTCAAGAACCGTCCCTGAACCTCCCCTGTCTTACTCAGGCCCCATGCTCAGCACAACTAAGGTGATCATTTTAGTAGACTTTTGCCTTTTTAAAAATTTTGTATATATAATAGTTTAAGTACATGCTAATTTTGAGACTGGTTTCTTTCAGCATTATGGTTGTGAGAATCAGTTCTGGTTCAATAATTTTCGTTACATAATACCCTGTTCTATGATGATTCAACCACATTTATGTATTCTGTTCTTGGTAGACATCAAGACATTAATAGTGCTGTTGTGAACACACCTTTTTAATGCACATGTTTGTTTCTTGTACTTATCGGGGACTGGCTCTAGCTAGATTACAGGCTAGACATATGCTCAGCTGTAGTAGATTTTGTTCAGCATTTTTGAAGTAACATCTTCGGTTTGTCTCATAAATGGCAGTGTATGAGAGTTCAAGGCGCTCTGTGTATTCGTCAGTGTCTGATATTGTCAGTCTTTCCCCTTTAGGTGCGCTCATGAGTGTATAGCATTACTTCACTATGATCTTCGTTTATATGCTTTAATTTTACAGAAGTTTTATATTTCTAAAAAATTGATCAGAAAGTATAGAATTCTCAAATAGTTTCTCTGGTAGATTTTTCCTATTATTATTTTTTCTAATTTTATTTACTATTTTTATTTTATGTGTATGCGTGTATTGCCTGCATATAGATAAGTGCACCCGTGCCGTATGATGCCCGCAGAGGTCAGAAGAGGCTGTCTGATTCCCTGGGACTGGAGTTACAGACAGTTGTTAGCTGCCATGTGGGTACTGGGATTCAAACCCTGGTCTTCTGCAAGAACGACCATCTCTCCAGCCCCGATTTTTTCTTATTATTTAAATGTGGAAATTTGCCACAACTGATAAACTGATTATTATCCATTATACTAAAATCAATCATTTACATTAGGGTTTATGCTGTATTACACAATCTGGGGTCCTTTTTAAAATTTTACTTTTATTTATGTGTCTATGTGTGTGTGTGTGAATACATGCCATGTGTGCTGATGCCTGTGGAAGCCAGAAAAGGGCCATGGAGCCTCTGGAGCTGGAGTTCACAGATCATGTGAACTGCTTCATGTGAGTGCTGGGAACCCAGGTCCTCTGAAGAGCAGAAAGCACTCTTAACCAACGGCTGAGCCAGCTCAGCCCAGTGTGAGGCTCTTCGTAAACATAGAAGGGTGATCTCTCCTTTGTACATAGTCTTCACCTTAAAAATCCTTTCTTGACTTTCCAGTAAAGTAGCCAGAGATGCTTTCAATTTTCAATGCCTGTTGCCCTCAGAATTCAGAAATAGCATTAAAACAAACAGCTGTAATAGTAAATATAGAATCCTTAAATGAAGAACTTCCTGCAAAATAGTTAAGATACTTAGAGAAGAAGATCCAATGTGTTGACTAGGACACAAAATAGGTGAGGTCATGGATTTATATCTCTGATGCTAAAGAATCTGGCACTTGTCAGAGAGCTCAGGCAGTTGGAGGACAAAGTATTACAGGCACTGCTCTGATGGTACCTGCCAAAGAACAAGGCAGTATAGAAGTCACATGAAACCTGTGGGAAAATATTTGTTACTTTGCTGCTAAAAGCATGAAGAAAACCAGGTAGGCATGAATGTGCCAAAGCGTCATGGGAGCTTCTATTTCATACCAACCCCCAGTCCATCTGTCAGATGCTTTTTCCTTAGCAGACATTGTCAGTGAAAGGTCAATCCCCTTTTAATCCACATTCATGAAGTCCAGTACTTGGTTGAAATCAACAGCCAGATACTCGTTACGTCAAAATTTTTTTAGTGCTTTACCTCACAGAGCAATTCGCTATTTTGATGGTTTGCTGAGAATCCCACGGTACTGTTCCTGTGTCTATCTAAATCTCACTGGATGCTCAAACCCCAGGACTTAGGAGGCTGAGACTGGAGGAACATAAATTCAATACCATGTCAACTTGAGCTACATAGAAGAAATCAGATATGAAGTTCCAGAGGACTGACGGAATAGAACGTGTTTAGGGTTCAACTAAACATAGGCTGAAGAAAGTTTGAGAAAGGTGGACAAAATCAAGATTTTGAGGACCAGGCTAGTTCATCTATTTGAAGGAAGCCATACCGTGAATGTTTTCCATACTCAAGTTAGTGGGTTTCTGTGAGCGTATGGGTGTGTGGTGTATATACATATTTGTATGGGTCTGTGCATATGTGCATGTGGGTACACTGTGTAGAGACCAGAGATCAATGTCAGGTGTCTCTTGAGATGATGCTCCCCTTTTTTAATTTTTTAATAATATTTTTATTATTTTAAAATATGCATGTATACATACATTTATTATTTGTGTCTATATGTGATGTGTTTGTGTGAATGCAGGCACATATGCACCACAACACACCTGTGGAGATCGGAGGACAACTTTGAGGAGTCAGTTCTCTCCACATGTGAGTTCTGGAGATTGAACTCAGGTCCTCGGGCTTAAAGCAAAGTGCCTGTACTGGCTGAGCCATCTCACCAGCCCCCATCCATTTTTCTTTTTTGGAACAGTCTCTCATTGAGTCTGTAGCTCATTGATTTGGCTCTGCTGTCTGGCCAGAGAGCTCCAGACAGCCTCTGCTCTGCTCCTCCAGTGCCAGTCACTACCGTGCTCAGGTTTTAAAAATCAAGTACAGGGCATCGGAACACGGTTCCTCATGCCTGCACAGGAGACACTTTACTGACCGAGCCATCTCGCCATCTGCCTCACATTAGCAGGGTTTATCGACCATGTTAGCTGTGATAATGGCAGAAAGTTGGATATGGGAAAGATTGAAAGAAAGCTAAATGAAAGCAGCCTTAGTTCCTATAGAGTTAGTTGTCCAGGTTTTCTTCTAAACAAATAGGAGAGCAAAAGGAAACTTAAAATCTGATACAAATATTATCTTCTTATCATTATAGTTCTAGGAAATTACTGTTGCTAATGAAATATTGTTATTTTAGCCATAATTTCATTTGTGCAAAATAAAGCATTTAGTTAATTCATAAACAACCTCATTAGTTCTGTAATTTGCTTTTAGATCTGGAGGACGGCCAAAAGCAGGCCATGGTTAGCGATCGAACGGAAGCCTTCACGACTGCCCGAAATTTATTGGCCTCAGGAGCTGATGCTATTGAAAGAATTATGTCTTCATATAAAGAGGTACTTGCATTTCTTGTTAATTTGTTTAAAATATGACAGTGACATGAGAATAAAGCAAAATGTAAATAATGACATATACATAGTGTTTTAGAAACATACCTTTCTCTACCAAAAACTTCCAAGAGTGTAATTAGGTTAAGGGCAGCAACTCTCAAATGTGTTACTGCTAATATACCTTATTTTGTTATTCCTCTTTTTCTGCCTGAAGCAAGATATATTTGCTCTTAAATTAAGAGAAAACAGAAGAATCCCTCAAGTGTGGATTTTAGAACCAGCGCCTAAATTTCTATTCACATGTCAGCATTTGCAAGTGACATGCTTTCGTCAAATTCCATGTCTGTCAGTGTCTTTGTTTCCGTAGCTGTAGTGACAGTGCTGATGTGTTGAATGTTACAAGTTAATACACCTGGAACACTTTGGTCACTGTTGGCCAGCTTCTTGCCCTTTTTGACTTGCCTGTCAGTTTGTTACTGTTATTTTTAATGCTCCACATTTTGTTCAACTTTAGCTTATATTCCCCTAATTGAGAGTGTAAGACTTTTCCAGATAAAATTTTAGGAACGGTCCTCTAAATAACTGTAACATCAGTGTACAGACATGAAGTACTATTAGGATTAACTTCTCACTCACTAATAACACTCGCCTCTCTGCAGCTTAAGATTTACACACGAAAGTCTTCCCTGTGTGTCAGCATTAGTATGCTGTTCTACACACTGTCAGCTTCCCCTTCTTGGACTTTCCTTTTCACTGAGGCAAATGAATAGGGTGAGAGATGAGTCACCTTTCTTCGCAGTGCTCTGATAACAAGGTGTTCTCATATGGAAAATCAGGAAGAGGCTAACCCAAATTGGACAACTGGCAGAATCAGAGCAGAGCATCTTTCTGTGGAGTCTCGGGATGAAAGCAGAGCATTATCTAATCATCTTATCTAGAAAAAGTCATAGAGTTCATTGTTTTTCTTGGGCATTTACATTATGTTTGGCTTGAAAAGAAGCTGGATTGTGGGACATATACTAAAAGAACTTGAAGCTTTTCACTGAGCTCTCTTTCACAATGTGTGCCCTCTAGCACAGATGTTCCTCTTCCTAAAGAGGAATTTTTACAATAATTTGGCTCAGAAGCATACATTTCATACATTTTGTAATAAGAGGAAAAATACTTTCCTCCTATTTAAGAAATTCATACGCACACCCATGCACATACATGCATGCACACTGTACGCACACACAAACACCGAATGAGTTGTTTGCTTTTAAAATAAATAGAACTAGAGCTAATGTCATATTGTTTTTCATTATTCTGTTTCTAAATTTGTTTGAATGCATACATATGTGTATATTCGTGGTACTGGAGACTGACCCAGAACTTCATGCAGGGTAGGCAGGTGCTTCACCCCTGAGCTAGGTACCCAGCCCAGTATTCTATTTTAAATAGGAAAAGAAAAGCTATCAGATATAAGCTACCAATGTTTTATTGAAACAAGGACCAAATCAGAAATTTAACTAAGTGATTCTTAACAGACTCATTAATAGTCTGAAATTTTACTTCATTTTGAACCCCAAGATAAATATTTTTGTTATGTAATTCCCATCAGATTTACACTGACATCTTCCTATATTGTTCCTTTGATAAGCTTTTTACTGTTGTTTGTTTCAATTATCAAATATATTATTTTTCATATATAGTAAAATAGAATCTTAAACATTAAATCGAGAAATTTGCACGATTGCATAACTGTAAAAGTCTATTGCAAATGTATTAACTCATCCTTTACATACTGATTTTAGATTACTGAGCTAGCAGGCTATACTGCTAGGGTCTACAACATGCTTTGGGTCTTTGATGAGGTAAAAAGAGGCATTTACAAGAGAAGTCCTATCACTCAAGAGCCTGAAAACCACAGCAAGAGTGGCAGTGATATAAAGTCACCCCTCAGTGACACCCTGGCCATCAGAGGTACGAAACTCAGGGACTTTTGCATTTTCCTTATATTTCAGTTTCTTTTTATCAGAACCAAAGTTTTCTTTTCTAGAAAAGAGCTTTTTGTACTGGCTAGGAACTAACATTTAAATAACAAACATTATTTAAACACCAACCCCCAAGTTAACATTTCAATTTAAGTGGTGGTAACTAATAGTGCGATGAAGTTACGCTGCCTGTACTGAAGAAAACAATGTTCAAACTACACTGGGAAATTCCATATAGGTTGAATGGCTTGTTTGCTTTTAAAAATTGAACTAATGAATAGAATTGGCGCCATTATTATACTGCTGTTTCTAAATTGGTTTATTTTCTGTTGAAATATAACACTTCTCCGGGCGTGGTGGCACAAGCGTTTAGTCCCAGCACTCGGGGAGGCAGAGGCACGTGAATCTCTGTGAGATCAAGTTCAGCTTGGTCTACATAGCCAATTCTAGGTCAGCTGGGACTACAAGGAGACCCTGTCTCAACCCTCCCTGCAAATATTAAGTATACATATATACATATTATATATATAATTTCATAATTCCGTTTTGGGGACAGAGTGGTTCTTTTCTGTAAGAAAGATTAAATTTGGGGAAGCAATACCTCTAAACTGTATGTCCAGGTTATATCAGATTAGGTTAAGCTCTGCTCTAATGATATGGATATTAGGTTATAAAATTTTTCTTTTCTCAGAAAGATTTTCTAAATAGATAAAACTACATATTTACATTAATGTTCATTTCATATAGATTGTTCCTCCTATGACTTACTTTTGCAAAGTATCTTTATAATTGATTCAACATTATCCAGTATTATTCTTTATTTAATTAGCAATAAGCTGTGATGACTTGTAACTTTTTGTAACTGTCCCTTAATTACAGGAAAAGTTATTGATGTGGATCATGGAATTACTTGTGAAAATGTTCCCATAATTACACCAGCAGGAGAGGTGGTGGCTTCCAGACTAAACTTCAAAGTAAGGTGCTATTCAAGAGTCTTCTGATTGTTGCCTTCCCACTAATACAAAACAACTCAGAGTTCATGTGCCCTGTGTTAACACTGGAGAGAGGAGCATATGGAAAAGGGGAAAGCAAAAGGTATGCACAGCGGCTCAGTTATAGGGCAGTGCCTTCCTCAGAAAGCAGGGAGGAGAGGATTTGATCTGTACAGCTTTATTGCCAGGTTGAAAATCAAAACTACAGTACACTGAGAGCCTTCATAAGGTAGCTTTGGACACAAAGCTAATCTCCTCAGAAATTAGTATCAGGAAATGGATTTCAATTTATTAGTAAAATTGCTAAGAAATCTGTAAAACTGTACTTTTATATACTTTCTATAATATGGCTTTTCCTCAAAAGTCATTAGCAAATTCAGTAAATGCATATTTTCTAATTTTCAACTTTAAATAATCAGAAAATTCATGTATTCAATTTAGTTATTACTTCTGCTGAGAACAATTTATTTTGTATCCTGTATCTTAATTTAAAAAACTAAGGTGAAAAACATTTAGTAAACCCAAGGCCCTGATTTAACATGTTATAGAATTCAAACATATTTTGAAAATGAAGCATTAATGGCTGTCATATTAGTTACTTATGTCATTGTGTGACTAGCTTGAGGACATAAAGGGAGGAAGTATTTTGTTGGCTCCTGGTTTCTGGGATTTACTTGGAACTCAGCTGTCTCTACTGCAGGGGGCCCAGTGGAGCACCACGCCAGAGGGATGGAGCGGAGGAGCTTCTTACCGCATGGTGGGTGGCAGGTGACGAGCCCACGAGGGTCAGGGCGAGTATGTCCCAGGACATGCCCCCGCTGACTACTTCGTCCAGGCAGGCCCCATATCCTAAATGTCCTGCCCGCTCCCAGAATGTGCTACTAGTTGGGCACCAAGTGAACCTGCAGAAAACATTTTGGATGCAAACTGTAGCAACTATAGTGAAGGTGGTTGAGCTTTGTTCAAGCAAAGACTTGATCAGCCTGATAATCATCTTATAAACACCTTAATACAACTAACTTTAGAATGAGGCTTAACCTAGGCTTAATTATTAGAGATACATTTACAGTTGAGCAGGGTTACTAGCTGTTGAAAGGGAAGGAGGCGATGCATTAAATATGGATAAGTCCTGTGTTCAAAAACTTAAGAGAAATTGTGCATTAACTATAATTTGTTCAGATTTTGTTGTTCACTATAACCCTGTAAAATGGGTTCTGATTCCCAGAACCCGCATGACAGCTAACAACTGTTTGTAACTCCAGTTCCAGGGGATCTGATGCCCTCTTTTGACCTCTGCAGACATTGCACGACATAGGTGCATGTACATAAAATAAAAATTAAAAATATAAAAACCTGTAATATTATAAAACATCATTTGCTCTTAGAAGTAACTCAAATTTTTAAATGGATTCCTACCTCTTGTTCTTTAAAATGCCCTGCAAACACAATGCAGAACTTCTCCATTCTACTCAACGGAATGAGAATTCACAGAGTTCAGCTGTTTGAATTAAATGGTAACGAAGATTAAAGCCAATGGGGAAGCATCAGCTAGACGATGAATAACTAACTTGTGTTATCAGTGGGTGGTACAGGTATGACTTGTGCCCAGAGAATGAGCATTCAGTGTGCATACAGACTCCCTCGGCTGGCTCTGTGACATTTGCAGATACCAGCACCTGCTACTGTTCAAATCCTTCCTGCACAATTTTATATAGAAAGAGATTCTGTACGTACTCAGTACAGATGCACCTTTTCTTCCACAAAGTAGTTTCAGTCCCCAGTTGTTGATTCCTCAGGAGTGGATCCCTGAACATGGAGCGTTGACTGTGTAGGTTTTAATTAATCCCTAGACATGGCCTGTATCACTGTCCCTTTGCTTTCTTCTGTCTTAAGTTTGCTAAGCGTAGTCTTTAAGAGATGAGTATAAAGTAGAATTAGAATAGTCTTTTCTCTCCGATTCTGGGCTTTTGTGATTGCTGTGGCATTTCAGATGCTGAGGTGCAAAATCAGGAGCACAGCTGGCCCCTCAGATAGCTGCTTCGTAGTATAGTCAACTTTCAGGGTTCTTTGGATTTTACATAAATTTTACCAGCATAAAAAGTTTAATGTATTTTAACTTAAACTTTATGATTTGTCTTATTTCTCATGTAGTTACAGTTCTCTTCATGTACCTAGTACAAAGATGTCGACTGAAATATTTGAAAGCCAGTGTTCATTCCAAGAATATTCATTTTCTTCGTAATTAAACTATTTTAGGATACTTTTAGCTTCAGAGAATAACCAAAGCCAACGTTCCAACTCTGATACATTGTTTGTTTCTTTCTTATCCAAGACTAAGTGATTGAATTTTTTTAGAGAGCTTTTAAAGTTTCTTTTTATTATTTATAAATGTGTGTGTGTGTGTGTGTGTGTGTGTTTGTAAACCAAAGGCATTGGATTCCCCTTGAGCTGGAGTTACAGATGGTTGTAAGCCATCCATTGTGGGTCCTTGAAACAGATCCTCTGCAAAAACTGTAGATGCCCTTACTGTTGTAAATCGTGTGTAGATGCTGCCAGAGGAAATACAGTTTCAATATCACAGCTTATAACTTTATTTCTGACTTTAGGTAGAAGAAGGAATGCATCTTTTGATAACTGGTCCGAATGGCTGTGGGAAAAGCTCTCTCTTCAGAATTTTAAGTGGACTGTGGCCTGTGTATGAAGGAGTCCTTTATAAACCACCTCCTCAGCACATGTTCTATATTCCACAGAGGTGAGAAGGTTTTGTGCTAAATGAAGAATAATTCTTTTGCTTTTGAATTAAATTCATTCCTTGGGCTTGTCAGTTTGCACTTATTTAAGAATATTTTCAGTGAGAGAAGCTATTAAGGAAATAAGAATTTAGTTGTCCCCAAATGTTCTGTTCCTGTGTTGATTATAATAGATTCTGGAGCAATGCCACTAGTAACTTTCATGTTTACTAGATGTGATGAATACTCAAAGGCTGCACATATTAATCTTAAGGAATAATAGATGACGCCAAAGAATACTTACAGAAAAGACAGTACTTGGGTTCTGTCCAGACCTTCCCGTTCAGCTGCATGTATTCATGTGTTCTAAAATTGTCCATTCAGCTTTAAGAACCTTCTTAAAGTCTTTATTGTGATTACTTCAGATAATTAGCAATCTAACCACCTTCAAAAATTAAAAGTGTTTTAAGAATGAGAATAACATAAGCCTGGGAAAGGAGCATTGTTTTTTCTGAAGTCTTCAGCCATCTCCCCTCATGAAAACTTAGAAGCATCTAAACACATAGTCATATACTTGGGAATTTGGAATATTTGCTAATAATAAGAGAAAAATCAGGTTTAAAGAAAAGCCATTCCTCATGCTCCTCTGGCCCTTTGACCTTGTCCATGTGTATAGCCTGGGTTAGTAGGCATCCCACAGTGCATTCCCTCTGGGTCAGCGGAATGCTCTGTGGAGCCTAGCGGAGCCCTTAGGATGGGAGCCAGGACTGGAGTGACGGTAGCAATATCACGTTCCTCCTGTCCTTTCTTTGTTGGAAAATGCTGCTACCATGCTGCCTGTGGGTCTAATTTTTAGGCTGTTTGCAGCAGTCAGGTTTCGTGAGTGCTTTTCTTTGAAGTAAGACTTGTGGTAGTAAATGGTAGGAAGCTGTTGGCTGTCTAGGAAGATGAAATGTGTTAGCTGAAAATGTTGGATGTGAGCCGTGCTATTCATACTTGGGTTTATCGCAAAATGAATAGCATCTGTGACACCGTGGTCATTGTCTTTCTGTTCTTTGGAAAACCTTCTGATCCTGGAAGCTCAACCGTATCGCCTAAAAGTTAAGTTTTAGACATTAATGTGATAAGTAGAATTATTTCAATGTTGTGCTTAACTTATAAGGCATTGAATCATGAGGAAAATGGTTTATTGTAGAAATCTGTTCTTTTAATAAAAATTAAAGTCCATGAATGATTTTATATTTTTACCTTTTAGATACTTCCTATATAATATAAAATAAACACTTTTTATATGGTTATTTCATTAGGAGTTTGGGGTTATTTTTATTGAATTTCTGTGATTTCTGTACATTATAATTTGATGGTGTTTAGATCCCCTCTCCTTTCTCCACCTCCCCTGGTTGGTCCCCACCCAATTTAATGTACTCTAATATACATGATAAGACTTATAGAGTCTAATTTATGTCTGCAAATGCCCTTCCGTGTGGGTCCAACCACTGGAGGCCTGGTTAACCTACCAAGAGTCCCGTCCTTGAAAGAGACTGACTCTGCCCCTCCCAGCAGCCATCCGTTGCCACAGTTTCCTTAGGTGGGGTTGGAGCTTCTTACCCGCTTCCTCGTGTCTTGCTGGAATGTTTTTCTGATTTGAGCTTGCATGGAACTTGTGCGTGCTGTCACTATTGCTCCGAGTTCATCTGAGTAACTGAATAGCTGTCTGGAAAACTGTTTCCTTGTGGTCATCTACCACCTTGCCTCTACAGTCTTTCTGCCTCCTCTTCCACAACAATCCCTGAGCCTTGTGGGGAAGAAGTTTGATATGGATGTCCTATTCAGGGATAAGTGCTCTGCAGCCTCATATTCTCTGCACATTGTCCAGTTGTGGGTTTCTGTGTTAATCACCTCTGTTGCATAAGGAAGCTCCTCTGGTGAGCATTGAGAGATGCATTAATAAGTCATTAGGAGTCAGTTCAATATGGTAACTATTTAGTATAAAGCTAGTATCAGGTTCTCTGTGTCCTGTGACCTGATTAGCCTCAGGGTCCTAAGCCTGATATCAATGTCAGGTGTGGGCTTCATCCTAGGAAGTGGGCTTTAAATCCAATTAAAGAGTGGTTGCTTACTCTCATAATATTTGTGCCAATATTGCACCAACAGGCATATCACACCAGACCGGTTGTTATTGTAATTCACAGGATTCACAGCTGGGTAAGAATGATGATTGTTTTTCCTTTGGGTGGCTTACATAGCACCTTCCAGCGCTATAAACCCTGACCAGTAGAGATGAGGCTCTGAAGTCAGCACCAGAATGATTTGTCCTTGTTTGTTCTATAGCTCATGTACATAGTGTCTTCAGCAGTAAGGTCTTACCATGATGTCCTAGTGGGTATGCAAGAACAGGGGCAATGGCCAGTATTGTTTGAGGGTCTCTGGGACCCCTGGTTAACAACATCAAAAGAAGGAGTCCATTCCTGGCATTGAGGTGTTTTTTAAATTATTATTAGTCTATGATGTCTAGAAAGGACAATGCCCCCTGTTATAGAAGAGCTCCTTTTAATCTCTTTATGATGTATATGTATATACTTTAAGAAACTTCTGTGGTGGTAGGTTTCCATATGGCCTTTTCTAAAGGTCTTTAGTGTTACTTTACTCTCCCTTTACTCCTCCTCTGCCCTCCCATTCCTTACTCTGTTTAACCCTTCCTAGTCTAAGGTTCCTCTTTACCCTTCATATTACTGCAGTCCACCATCCCTCCCAGGAAGCCTCCCCCCAAAACCCACGGCTAAGTAATATTGAGTAATGAGTTGAATAATACTCCATTGTATAAATAAATGTACCACATCTTCATTATCCATTCATCAGTTGATGGACTTCTAGGTTGTTTCCAATTTCTGACTATTATGAAAAGAACAGCAATAAACATGGATGATGAACAGGTATTTCTGTAGCAGGGTATAGAGACTCTAGGGTGTATGGCCAAGAATGGTATGGCTGGGTCAATTTCAAGCTTTCTGAGGACTCTCCACACTGATTCCTTAGTGGCTGCACCAGTTTGCACTCCCACCAGCAGTGGGCGGAGCTCTCTTCCTCCACATCCTTGCCAGCATTTGTCATTGTGTTTTGGATTTTTGTTGTTGTTGTTGTTGTCTTTTTGTGATAGGGTCTCCCTGTAGCCCCAGCTGTCCTGGAACTCACTATGTAGACCAGGCTGGCCTTGAACTCACAGAGATCTGCCTGCCTCTGCCTCCCGAGTGCTGGGATTAAAGGCATGGACCACAGCCATTCTGAGTGGGGTAAGATGAAATCTCAAAGTGGTTTTATTCTGCATTTCCCTGATGACTAGAGATGTTGGATCTTTTAAAGTATTTCTCCTATTTGTGTCTCATCTTTAGAGAATTTCCTGGTCAGCTCCTTGCCCCACTTTTTAATTGGGTTGTTTGTTTGCTCTTATGTTTAGCTTTTTGAATTCTCTGTGTATTCTAAAATAAACACTTTTTGAATATACCCTTGACCTGAATGGCATAAGACATTTCCAAGCAATGAATAAATTTATGAAAGTGGATAAATTAATCTTTAACCACAGAGAGAACTGTGTTATTTTGCAATAAACATAAATCACTAGGAAACTTTTCTCAGTTACAAAATTTATTTTGCCTAAGCTAAAAAGTCAACTCCAACCTAGTTAAGAGAAATGTCTGTGAGTAGTATGTATTTTTTTTTTTTTTGGTATTTTTGAGACAGGGTCTCCCTCTAGCCCCAGCTGGCCTGGATCTCACTATGTCAACGGGGCTGGCCTTGAACTCCCAGAGATCTGCCTGCCTCTGCCTTCTGAGTACTGATTAAAGGCGTGTGCCACCACGCCTGGCCGAGTTTTATTTTAACTATATTTTAACTTTAAGAAAAAGTTTAAAGTAATTTTTCTTGATTTTATGGAATCTAGAAGCATGAGAATTCATGTTTGTTTGGAATTTTATTAGTTTTAGAATTCATATTTATGTTTGAATTTTTATTTGATCATATTCTCATTTTGTTTAAAATTTGTTTTAAAAACATATGTAAACTGAGTCTGAATGGAGCATTCATTTCTTTTTTGTTTATTATTTTTATTTTATGTATATGAGTGTGTTGCCTGCACATATGTGAGTGCACCCATGTCGTGCAATGCCGTGGAGGTCAGAAGAGGGCTTCGGATTCCCCTGGAACTGGAGTTAAGGATGGTTTGTAGCCACCATGTGGGTGCTGGGAATCGAACCCGAGTCCTCTGCAAGAGCAGTCAGTGCGCTTAACTCTGAGCCATCTCTCCAGCCCCTCATTTCTTAAATTTTACCAGCTACTGACTCTCAAGTAAATTTCAAAATAATCTTGTATGATCTTATTATGTAAATAAAAACAACGATGCGGCCTATTTTGAAATATGTCGGTAAATAATCTTAAATTTTTCTTCTTAGATTATCCTCATAAATGGCTATTATAATTAATTTTTGTACTATATAGAAGTAGAAAGTAAGTAAAGTAGAAGTTTGACAGAAAAACAATATAGAATTGAGACCCACATGTGAACTCCCTAAGTCATAAAACATGTTTTATAACTAACCGCTCTGCGTTCACCTTTTGTGACAGAAGCACTTCTTGGTGATGGATGGGTCTCTTTACGCATTGAATGAATGTAATAATGCATTAATTATCGCTTTCATGAGGAAAATGGAGTGGGTTTGTGGAAGTGGATTTCTGATAGTATTATTATACTGAAAAAATACTCAGGAACAATTAAGCGCTTGATATTTGACTAAATCTTCATACACGCACACACATACACAGACACACAGACACACACACACACACACGCTACTTTGGCTAACTTAGGAACCCTGAATTCCTGAGAAGTTGGGAAATCTCAGTGTTTTTCCACTCTTCTAATGCTTTAGCAATGTTAATAATAAGAACCAGATTTTTAAACGATCAATCTTGTCCTTAGTTCAGGAATACAGAGTGGTTCTGTGTAAATGAGATTCAGAACCATTTTCCCTCACCCATCTTCATTAGTGGTAGAGTATAACTTCTGCACCATTTGATCTCAAATGCAGATCAGCCGCTTAGTCTACAGGACTGCACATGGTGAGGTGCTGACTTTTGCTCTGAGAACATTAGAATGTGCTCTGGCAGTTTAGTCCCCTGGCGACTGCGTGTCCTGAGCAAAGGTGCTGTGCTCCTCAAACTGATAATCCAACTCCCCACTCTCTGTTGGATCTGCTCTCCTGGCTCTCAGGAGAAGTCTTTCACTTGGATACAGCTCCTCAGTTTGTGGTGGGGTTTCTCCTCTTCCCAGGGTTCCGAGGGTAAGATCTTGTTTTTACTTCTCCACTAATTCCTGGCCCACTACTTGCTTGGCGAGCTTCTCTCTGCAGTTGTTAAAGACCCCAAAGCCAAGTACTCTGTGCTTATTTAATCTACTGCTAACCAGATATTAATAACGCACTCATAATCATCAGAATGAGAAATTGAAATATAGGATTTGGGAGAACAGATGGGGGGGGAGGGAAGAGGAAAAAGAAAGGAGAATAACAGTGATAATTGATGTTTGTAGACAATTTGCAACATCGTTTGTTCCTTTATACAGGTTTATTTAATCCACAGGAGGATTAACCAAACCTTTGAGGGGAGATAAATGATGCTTCATGTTGAACCACAGCTTTGTACATACTGAGCACATGTTCTAACACTGAGTTTCACCCTAGAACTGAGAAACTAAAAAAAAAAATTCAGTGAGATTTTTTTTGTTAACATTTTAATTGGTATACAGAGTATTAAGTTTCATTCTGACACTTTAAATAAAATTTTTGTTGACCTCCGCTCCTTCCCCTCTTTCCTAGGCCCTGGTCCCCCTGCACCCTCCGCACACACCCTCCACCCCCTGCCCCCCCCCCCACCCCCCACCCCCCCCCCCCCCCCCCCCCCACACCCCCCCCCCCCCCCCTAGTTTGAGCCCTGCGCCACTCCTAGTCTTGGGGCCCCAGACACCTGGGGAACCAATACTGCTTCCTGACCCTTCTCACCCA
>NW_008334929.1:3146297-3159079 GCF_000622305.1 Nannospalax galili | reverse complement strand
CACCCCCCCCACACACCCTCCAGCCCCTGGCCTCCTTTTCACTTTCATACATTGCCTCCCTCCCAGCTTCCTTCCTGTGCCATCTGTGCTCTCCCTCCGGGTTTCCTAACCTGTACCCCACTTACCTCCATTTCTGTACATGCACATAAATGTTATAAGCTAGGATTCATGCATGACAACTTACAAATTTTGTTTTACTGGGTCACCTCACTTAATAGACTGCTTTCCAAGTCCATCCATTTTCCTGCACGTTTCATGACTTTTTTTTTTTTTGTCTTTTTGATACAGGGTCTCCCTGTAGTCCTAGCTGACCTGGAACTCACTGCGTAGACCAGGCTGGCCTTGAACTCACAGAGATCCGCCTGCCTCTGCCTCCCGAGTGCTGGGATTAAAGGCGTGCGCCACCACTCCCGGCTGACTTTTTTTTTTTTTTTCTTTATAGCTGAATAAATTCGTGTGTATCTCAGATTTTCCTTATCTGGCCATCTGCTGATGGACATCTGGAACGGTTCCAGTTCCGTGTTGTCGTGAATAGTGCAACAGTAAACATAAATGTGCAGGTGTCTCTGCGATGGGGTACAGAGGACCAGGATCAGTTCCCAGCACTCACGTGGCAGCTTATTCCTGTAACTCCAGTTCCATGAGATCCAATGCTTTCTTCCGGCCTGTGTGGGTATTGCATGCATGTGGTGTACTTACATGCAGGCAAAACATGAATACACATAACATAAAAATAAATAAATATTTAAAAAGAAACCCATGAAACTAATCACACTAAGGCCAGAAAAGTGCAGCCAAAGCCAAACATGCCGGAGACTCTCAGCGAGGGAAGTGGAACAGTGCATCCTGTAGCCTATATTCTGACAACACATTGGGACATTTTGGCTTGTATGTGTGTTTGTGTGAGGGGGATTACATGTATATGGATATGCAGACATAAACTTGTATGCATACATGTTGAGCCAAATGAGGACAGGGGTGCCTTTTTCTATCATTCTCTGCCTATCCTTAAAGACAGGGTCAGTTAGGTTGGCTGGCCAGAGAGCTCTCAGGTTCCTCCCATCTCCATCCCCCAATGTTGGGATTATGTGTGTGCAGGGGATTTAACTTAGATCCTCATGCTTGCACAGCAAGCACTCTTACCATTGAGGCTTTTTATTAGCATACATTAATTAAATTTAATAATGGGTTTCATTATGACATTTTCATACATGTGCATAATGTGTTTCTTCTGTTTTGTTTTTTTGAGATGGGGGTCTCACTATGTAGCTCTGATTGGCCTGGAATTCACAGGGATCTCCCTGCTTCTGATTCTTCTGCAGGGCATTGCACTCACATGGTGTACTTACACACGTAGGCAAAGCACTCATACACATAAAATAAAAATAAAATAAATATTTTTGAAAAGATAATTGTTGGGTTCCAAGATGTCATGGAGAAGGCTGGGCGTCTCTAGTCATTAATTTTGCTTTAAGATTATAATTTGGTTGGGAGGCAGAGGCAGGCGGATCTATGTAAGTTTGAGGCCAGCCTGGTCTACATAATGAGTTCCAGGACAGCTGGGGCTACAGGGAGACCCTGTCTCAAAAAGACAAAAAAAAATTATAATTTGGTAAACAACCACTGTGTGCTAGTTCCTATTTCATACATTTTACATGAGGGTTCTTACTTTTCTGTGTAACAGGTTGCATTTTGTGTGTGTGTGTGTGTGTGTGTGTGTATACATATACTTAAACTATATTCAATTCACTTTTAGAGTAGATTTTGTTCATTACTGATTCTATAACTTGCTTCTCTATAAAAGTCAATTTTTAAATTACAATTTTCTATATTTTATGTGTGTGTGTGTGTGTGTGCATGCGTGTCCACAGAAGAAATCACAGGACAGCTTGCAGGAGTCACTTCTCTTTCTCTACCAAATGGGACCCTTGGATCAAACTCGGGTCAAAAGGCTTGGCAGCAGGTGCCTCTACTCTTGAGCCATCCTCTCTATAAAATTTTAAATAATTTCTCAAACATTTTCTCTTAATTTAAATCAAAATTCTTTCAGAAACGTGAAACAGGTAAATCTGCATTTTCCTTGTGTGCTTTGGCATCATCACCCATTACCCTTGATATCACCAGAAGAGCAGCCTGTCTCCTTTAGTGGGGAAAGCCTGTTTAGGAGGTGCAGCAAAAGAGTAGAATATTTATCCGGGCATGGTGGCGCATGCCTTTAATCCCAGCACTCGGGAGGCACAGGCAGGCGGATCCTCTGTGAGTTCGAGGTCAGCCTGGTCTACATAGTGAGTTCCAGGACAGCTAGGGCTACAGGGAGACCCTGTCTCAAAAAGGCCCCCCCCAAAAATAGTAGAATATTTAAATGGATGTCAGTAACATATCACGTGATATTGTGTGTGTACCCTGAATACATTATGAAGATATTTAAAAGACTGTATTTCTTTTGCATGCTTGTATATGAATGCATTTCAAATCCAGGCTTGCCCCTTTGGAGAAAAGTGATGTAATAGCATTGTTCTATCTGCACATACAAAGCCAGGCAACAGTAATTAAACGATGAAGAAATGCATGAGATAAGAAAGAGGCAGAAGGTCTCTACAAAAGGATTGGATATTTGTTTTCTCTTTCAAATTTACAAATGAGAGTACTCTGCAAGAGAATCAAAGTAAAATGTAGGAAAAGGCTAGTGAGAAAACCATGATGATACAGGGCCTCTGGGTCTCTGACTTTTGAGCCTTAAGATTTTTAATGACTCTAGTTACCAAAACACAGGTAGAGAGAGCCTTCTGAGGACAGGGGTGTGCTTATTTAAGATTCGGGTCAGGTAGGCCACTGGTGGAATGCAGTGTGGGTCTCTAAGGGTCACTGCAGTAAAGGGGGGCTATGAAGTAGCTTAGTCCACGTCTGATAGGTCACACATCTAGTGATCCTGCTTCCTGCAGCATAGACGCTCTTGGGCTTGTTGATGCATTTATTATTTGAGTGCACTTAGTATTTACTTACTTATTTAGCATGAATATGTGTGTGTGCATATTAGTGTGTACATTGCTGTGTTCATATGGAGGTGTGAGGACAACCTTTGGAGTCAGTCCTCTTTTTCACTGTGTGAGTTCTAGCAGTCAAACTCAGGGCCTCAGGCTTGGCAGCAAACACCTTTACCCACTCAGCCATCTCACCAACCTAGAGGTGGAATTATATTGAAACAGATTTTGCCTATGATGAGTCACAGTTGAATAAACTTTTTTAAAAAATTATTTATATTTGTTCATTTTTATTTTACATATATGAGTATTATGCCTGCATGTAGGTCCATTGGTGTCATGCAGTGCCTGTGGAGGTCAGAAGAGGGAATCAGACCCCCTAGAACTGGAGTTATGAACGTTTGTCAGCCACCATGTGGGTGCTGGGATTCAAACCTGGATCTTCTGCAAGAACAACCTGTGCTATTAACCACTGAGCTGTCTCTGCAGTCCTGAAAACTTTCATAGGATATAAACTAGAAAGGACTTACTGATGCCTCTGTATATGGTAACGTTCTAGGAAACGTGCTGTAAATATCTCAGGATAACTGAATAAATGAACAGATTTCCTTTCCACTGCCAAATCTGTCTGGGATCTCACACTGTGAACCTTCTGTCTGTTTGGGTGCTTGCACTAGGTATGTTGCCTAATCCTCTTTATGATGGGAATAAACACCTGTTAATAAACATGTTCTTTTTTTAGGAAATTATTTAAAACATGAAGAAGGCTCAGGGGTGTTCTTGAGGCTAAGTCCTTGCTTTCTAAGTATTAGATTCAAAGTCTCCAAGTGCAGAATAAATATCTGTGGGCAGCTGGCTGACAGAACTGTAGCTGTACATTTTGCACCTCCTGAATGGTACAGCTCACTTTTCATGACTTCTTAAGCACAAAGGGCTCTATGAATATAAACACAGTTTTCTGTGATTTTCTATCACTTGGAAAATTGTAAGGATTTTTTTCATATTTAACCATGAAAAATAGAGATAACTGATGAAGATAATAATAGGAAAAAAAGTCTTCATTTAACCTTATTTTGAGAGTCAGTTACTGGATTAAATCATAGAGAATAGCAGTTTTATAAAACAAACACCAGAATTTTATATAGTAAATGATAAATACTTTAAGCTTGATTTTCAGAGAAGTTTGCACTTGTAACACATTGGCAATATTTTTTGAGTGATGTAGTTTAGCTCTGTGGAAGCAGAGCATGGTTCTGCTCCTCTGAGGCTGTGCTCATTTCTATCACAGCCCGCAGCTCCTCACCTGAAGACACAGCTCCCATCACAATAAATATCTCTTCTGAGTTGAGTAGTTCTTGTTTTGCTAAAAGCACACGGACATTAGGAAGGACATTATGCATTCAGAGCTTAAATCTTGTTCTTACTGTGCATGAGAGGAAGCTGAGGATAGGTTGGCCTCCACATAGACATTTATGGGAATTATTGATGGTGGATTTTATGACTTCCAGAGCAGTAGCATCTTATTACTGTGGCAGCACAGCTATAGGTAGTGGCACAGTCTTCTTCTTCTTCTTTTTCTTTTTTGGTCTTTTTGAGACAGGGTTCTCCCTGTAGCCCCAACTGGCCTGGAACTCACTATGTAGACCAGGCTGGCCTTGAACTCACAGATACCACCTGCCTCTGCCTCCTGAGTGCTGGGACTAAAGGCGTGCACCACCATGCCCAGCTGGCACATTATTCTTAAACATAACACATTTTATGTCATAGATTTTTAAATACTACTGAATTTTTATCAGTATTTTACAATTAAATTTCATATTACTAAAATTTTCATTTTACTGCATGTATACCATTTGTGTTACTTTCATTTCCTTAGAGCTTAAATTATTTTGTTTGCTCTCAACTTAGGAAGGATTTAGCATTGTAGGTGATTGTTCCGGGGCTCTGAGCACAAAGACAGAGCTGGCATTTCTCGGCGCTCTCGCCTTCCTTTTGTCTTGAATAGACAACACTAGAAATTCACACGTCCTGCAAACAGTCAGTCATGCCAAAGCAGTGGACTACCCCACAGGTAAAAGTTAAAGCAGAAAAGTAAGGGCATTGCAAACTGCTCAATACCCTGAGATGGTTGTAACCACTAGAAAAAGCTATGATTATGGCTTTAACAAATGACTTTAGTAGGATAATAGTTTTAAATACAAATGCATATGTAAGATTTCAAAGAAAAATAATTGTGGCCATTATTTATATATTGATAATCATTTGCACCTAAACTATTATACTGACGAGTTTGTCCCATTATCTTTCTTATAGCATGGAGAAATTCTAGGTTTATTAGATGAAGTAAATTAAAATGAAGTGGTCTTTCTTTTTTGTCTGTTGCTGTTTATGATGTTGCTGTTTATGTCCTTATCAGACTAGATGTATTACCAGAACCCACTTCTCATGAGCCAGAGCAGGTAAGCCAATAGCGTTCTGACATGGTGATGGATCTGCCTCAAATGTTCCAAAGATAATCTGAATATTTCTATTGAATTACAAAGGAAAGCTCAGCAAATGGTGCTTAACTATTATGTATAACTTGGGAGAGACTAGAGAAATTGGAGCTAGTTCAAAATGTTGAATTCCAGATCTTCAGACTGGTAAGAGAATCACACGCCAAATGGTTCTATGAACGTGGATATGGGGTCTTCTGTTGCCTGTGCTTTCAGACTGAGTCAACATTGTCCCAAACCTTCCTAACAGTGTCTATAGAGAATTAGTAAAGGCCACTTTGGTGATGTTTAAAATCATTATGTTAATAAGGCTCATTAAATGTCCTTGCTTTGTACCTCATTAAAGGTGTATGTTATATTTTACTATTTTACATAGTCATAAAACATCAATTTGGAGAAGATGGAGCTTTAAAAAAAAAGCAGTGTTTGATGAGTTATTTACTATATTTAGTGCCCTCACAAGATAAATTTCTCTGTCAGTCAGAGAAAATTGGCTGATTCCAAAAAGCCTAGAGAAGTAATAAATCTTAGTCTTTTAATGAAGTTAGAATTTCATGTTCCTGAAATTCTCATAATAAAAAAAGTGCCTTATAGCCCCTGCAGCCCCATGTATTCTGATCCCTTGGAGGCCCCATCTGCTGCTCCATTGACCAAAAGAAATGCTTCTCGATAAAGTACTTTCTTGAGCACTTAACAGAATGTAATTGTTAAAATCTACACAGAAACTTTCTGTTAATTATACAGAATATTTTAAAAATTTACTATGTGATCTAAGCCAGCAGTCAGTTACCTGGTAAAAAAGAGTTATTTTGTATGTGTTCTTTTTTACAAGTTTGTTTTTTGTTTTTTGTTTTTTTTCTTTTGTTGCTAGGGATCAAACCCAAAGCCTGTGCCTGAGAGGCAAGCACGCCATCGCTGAGCTGTGTCTCCACCTTGCTCCTTTTTTTTTTTTTTTTTTTTTTTCAGTTTTCAAAGTTTTATTTCTGACTCAAACTTTCAGGGCTTTCAGAGATCAGCAGACCCAAAGCTTTGGCTCTTAGATGGGGAAGCTAGTTACCAACAGTGGGAACACATGGTTAGCAAGCTGATCATAGGAAGCAAAAATCAAAAGAAAAAGAGGAAGAATTCAAGCTCTGATAATTCCCCTCTACAGTACATCTCCATTGACTAGGCCCTATTTCCTAGACTGCTACTTTTCACCCTGGTGACCAACAAGCCTTTAATACAGGAGACTTCGGGGGGAAACCCACACCCAAACTACTGCAGCAGTGGACTATACTGACTGTACTAGACAGCTTTAATGTCAACTTGACACACCTGGGTTGAGGGAGCCTCAACTGGTAAATTTCCTCCATTAGACTGGCCTGTGGCCATGTCTACAGAGCATCTTCTTGATTATTGAGTGATGTGGAAGGGAAAGTCAGCAAGCAGCGTTCCTCCATGGCCTGTGCTCCAGCTCCTGGCTCCAGGTTCCTGCCCTGAGTTCCTACCTTGGGTTCCCTGATAAGTTGTGACCTGGGAGATGTAAGACAAACCCTTTCCTCCCCAAGTTGGTAGTGGTTTGAGTGTTTTGTCACAGCAGTGGAGAAACAAACTAGAACACTGACTTTAAATTTGAAAATCAAGGGTTTTTGGTGGTGTGGCTAGTTAAGGAGCACTCTGATGTTTATCCCAGTGCCACTTTCTTGAGTGAGGACTCTTTAACTAAAGTAAGATATATCTCCCCATTCTCTCCCTCCTGTAGCCAAAGACTTTTTAACATGTTTCATTTTCACTTAGAGAACTCAAGCCTGGGTAGCAATGGCTTTTGTTTCCATGATGGTTTACTTGCTGAATGCTTTCCTTGTGCCAGTGCTGTAGTGAGTACTGTCACCAGATTACTGCCTCTGCTGTAGTGAACCCAGAGGCGCTTGTTCTGTCCTGCACCACGGCCCGTTGTCCTTGTCGCCTTCTTAGGTGACCAGGTTCACCGGCTTCTGGTGTGCTTATATCCAAGTGTGTGTGTTTTGCGTTGTCTCTTATTTTCATAGATGGTGATATGCTGTGTATCAATGGCTCTCGTGTGGAAGCAATCTTGCCCCTTAGGGGCTGTCTGTAGGCTGTTTGGGCATCCATTGGAGGAGGTGCTACTGACATCTAGTGGACAGAGATCAGGTATATGGCCAGCCTTCCCACAGCAGGTCCGGCCCTGGCAGTGAATAGTTGCCTGGTATCAGTGTGCCAGTGCTGCTGTTGAGAGACCCTGTGGCATGTCCATGTTTACCTTTTCCTTTTCAACTTGGCAATTTACTTCACAAATATCCTTCTTGTCCTCTTTAATGCCTGCATAGTAGGCTTATTATACTTTATTCAAGCAATTTTCTTTGTGTGGTCTTTTCATTTGTTCTTAGGCATTTTGACACTGCAAATAATACTGTAATGGAGAACCTTGCACACATTTTTTTTCTGGTATTTTTAGAAGTATATCCTTAGACAAAATTCCCCAAAGTGGGTCAAAGAGCAAGTGATATGTCAGTTTTCCAGGTTTCCTCCAAGGAAGTTAGACTTTCACTGTGGGGACCTAAAGGCCCCACCTTGCAGAGGTCCAAGAGGAAGTTACTGGGGCACGGCCTGATTTGCTTTGAAAGTCTGAAGGATACTTACCCACTGCTGAGGAGTGCATGATCAGCACGTGACCATCCTTAAGATACACCCTCAGGGGGGAGGGGGATTTCCAGATGCCTTTATAAGCTCTGTAACACCTGCAATAAATGAGTCCCTGCTGGACTAGGCTCCCCGTTGCGCCTGAGTGTTCCCCGGTACTGGGGGTGGCATGGGCTGGCAAATGGCACGCTTACTCATCCCCAATCATCACTGCACGGGGGTCACTGGTTCGAACCCCCAGCATTTCACAACTGTATGACAACATCTATTTTTTCCATAAGCCTGTTAGTTATCAAGCTGTTGTGTTATTACTAATCTGATAAAGAAGAAACTTGATGTCATTTTACTTTATATTTTCTTGTTAAGAATGTCATGTCGGGGCTGGAGAGATGGCTCAGAGGTTAAGAACACTGGTCTTGCAGAAGACCCAGGTTTGAATCCCAGCACCCACATGACTAATAACTGTCCGTAACTCCAGTTCCAGGGGATCCACCAGTCTCTTCTGTTCTCTGCAGGTACTGCACGACACAGGTGTACTTACCCCCATGCAGGCAATACACGAGTACACATAAAATAAAAATAAAATTAAAAAAAGAATGTCATTTCTTTTAATCTGTTTATATGGCTGTCAAATTTATGTTCAGCCCAAATAACCTTAGATGTATAGAAATGATCTTTTAAAAAATTGTTATTTTTATGTGTATAAGTGTATTGCCTGCATATGTGTATGTGCACCTATATGGTTCAATGTCCAGGAAGGTTAGAAGAGGGCTTCAGACCCCCTGGAACTGGAGTTACAGGCAGTTGTTAGCTACCATGTGGGTGCTAAGAGCAGTACCAGGTCCTCTGCAAGAGCAGTCGGTGCTCTTAATTGCTGAGCCGTCTCTCCAGCCCCTATAGAAAATATCTTTATCAAATACCATGAAAGAAAATAAAAATTTCTGCTGAAAACTTCAAATGATTTATTCTAAAAGCTTGTCTGGGTCTATATCTCAATATTTATTCCTGTAAACCAGGTATTACTTTGAAGTTTCTGAAAGAAACATAATTCTGTAAAGTGAGTGTTTAAAGTCTGCTGTTTTCCAGCCACTATGATTGTCACCCAAGTAATCTACCATGACTGCACTAGGATTCTTGTGTGCTTGTGTTTTACAGGCCCTATATGTCTCTCGGAAGTCTTCGGGATCAAGTCATTTATCCTGACTCAGTGGATGACATGCATGATAAAGGTTATACAGACCAAGACCTAGAGTGCATTCTGCACAGTGTCCACCTCTACCACATAGTCCAAAGGGAAGGAGGTAGACTGTCGTTCTTTTAAATGGTATCATTCTTTTAACTTCAGAAAGGGAACTTGGGCTTGGTGTGATGGTACATAGCTATAATTCAAGAACTTGGGAGGCGGAGGCAGGAAGATCAGGAGCACTTCAGCTACTTGCAACTTTGAGACTAGCCTGGGTTACATGAGACTCTGAGTTGAAAAAAATCAAATTAATGGAGTAAATGTATAAACCTGGGTTTATGGCATTAGCTACTTTTTCATCATGGTGATCAAATACCTAACTGAAAAATCTTAAGGGAGGAATTCTTTGTTTGGCTCCTGGTTTCAGAGGTTTTGTTTGTCATGGGGGTGGGTGATGTGGTAGAGCAGCGTAGTTCTCATCATGGTGGGCCTGGAAGCAGGGCGGGGGTAGTCACTTGGCTGAGTGCTCCTTTTTCCCTTTTATCCTTGAGACTCAGTCCCTGGGCACCCCCAACCACACTGAGGGTGTCTTCTCCCTCAGTTAATCCTCTCTGTAAAGATGCTCACCGATACACTCTGGTGTGCTCTATGAAGAGTTGATTCTAAATCTAGTTGACAATAAAGATGACCTATTGAGGTGTTTCTGCAGCTTGTAGTTTCATTTGAGCATGTGCTGTTCTTAGGCCGTATGCCCGTAAGTGCACAGAGGCTTTTTCCTCCTTCCATATTGCTATCCCCTTTTCTTGTTTGAAGTTTGTTTACTAGAGCAGACCAAGCTTTCCCAAGTCACATACCACTACAGCTACCATTAAAACCCTGATGTTCAAATGTTCATGTATCCCTGAGGCCACTGTCATTCTAGATGTATGTGGGGTTTGTGACAGAAATATTCACCTAACAAGCTTTCAGCATACAGTAAATGTAATAATTCAAAAAGTGTGTATCACGCTTTTTTTGTCTTCAATCCCACAGTCTTTGTAATACATTTTTCTTGTAGTTGCTGTTGTCCAGATAGCACACGAGAGTTAGGTAACACACAGAGACTGCTTCGTTGTGTAGTTTTCAGAACAAGAGTATTTGAAACAGTGGGGATACGTACGCGTGTAAGCTTAAAAAACAACTAAGTTGCACTTTCAAATTGATTTGATAACTCAAATAATTTCATAGGCCAGGGAAATTACCTAAAGAACAAGCCAAAGTTCCATGCTGAATTTTGCATGCATGTATTTTATGCTCTGTTTTACAGCCCAGTGACCTTATTAGGGGAACAGCGTAGTACAAGACTGAGACTGTGGGCTTTGGACTCAGTTAAAGAACCAACTCCTAGTTAACAGAGCTCTCTGTGTTCCATGGTTACATGGGGCTGCACACTTTTTCCACAAGGTTTCTGTGAGTAGTAAATAGGACTACTTACTGTGGTGGTATAGAAATAACATGTAAGAGTGAATAAGATAGTCAACAAGAGAGAAGTAAGAGTGGTGATATTAAGGGTTGTAATAGTGCTGCTAATGGTATTTGTGTTTATGTGGTATTTTAAATTTACTTAGTAATTTTACATATATTTGACCCTTATAATAAGTAAATGAAGCAAGCAAAAGAAATATTACTGTATTTATTCTTATGATGTTCACTCTCTGAGGAAAGCAGATTTCCTTTTTGTTTCACATGGTCAGTCTCTTCCCAATTTCAAAATGTTTTGACAGTATAAATTCTACATGTTATGATCAAAGACATAATAAGTTTGGGATGCAGTGCTCCAAATAGAAATTTAGCATAAACATGAAATACTCTGTTACTTTAGAAATTATGAAGGTCTAGAACATTTTTAAGAATGTTCCAAGCCTACAGCCTTAACTCCCATGCCTTAGACATGCAGTGGATTTTGTTTCTTCCCCATAAATGAAAAAGAAGAATGTGTGGACCTTAGTAATTGTAGAATACACTATGTTCATAGCAATTTATATATCATTTTGTTTAATGTTCATGAAAGTCTATTGATATGGGCTTTACAGATTAAATTCGGGGTAGTTACAAAAGTCCCCTAACAACTGATGGAACAGGAATTCAACCATATTTTGACTTGAAAGAGTATTCAGTGGTAGGCAGGCTAAAGTGCTACCTCCTCACTCTTTAGACATGAGTATTATATACTTTCAGATAAACACATTTCTGGAGAAATTAATTTTACTTACTCTCTAAATATGAAACTTTAAAATATTTTTATTGCTTTTGTGCATTTCATGTAATAGATCTTAATCAAATTTAGACCCCCCCATCCATGCCCCTCCATAGCCCCCCCCAAACAGATTTCATGTATTTTGCTGTAGATGTTAGTCCGATCTGGTCAAGCATTTGTACTCAGATGTCCCTCGGTGTAAGTTCATCCGCTGCGGTCCAGTCAGCCTATCTAGAGTCACTCCCTTAAAGAAGATCTATTTTCCCTCATCCAGCAGTAATCAGTTGCCAAGAGTTCTTGGCTAGGGTTTGGGCCTGCTGCCCATTTCCCTCTTTCTATACTGGATTTTCGTCTGATTGAATCAGCATGGCTCTTGTGCATGCTGTCAACACTGTGGAAAGTTCATATGAGCAAGTTCCCAGGGGCCTGAAAACCTGTTTCCTAATGTTCATGCACCAAGTCCACCTCTTGCAATCTTTTCACCCCCTCTCTGTCCCTGAGTCAGGGGTGGGTGAGGTTTAACATAGGAGTCCTTTCCAGGGACACACACTCTACAGTCTCTTATTCCCTGAAACTTAGCCAGTTGTGGCTTTCTACGTGCATTGTACTCAGTTGTATGAGGAAGCTCTGCTGGTAAGAGGTGAGGAAGGAGGAGTAGGATGGAGGAGGTGAAAGACAAGGGTCCGATTCCGTTCTTCTCCAGGTGGAGACCCAGTTCTGCCAGCACCACTTGTTGAACACGCCGTCTTTCCTCCAGTGTGTGTTCTTGACACCTTTGTCAATTATCACGTGGCTGAAATTGCATACACTTATGTTTGGGTCTTCTATTGTGTACCATTGATGGTGATGGTGATGGAGGAGGAGGAGGAGGAGGGGAGGAGGAGGAAGAGGAGCAGGAGGAGGAGGAAGAATGGATGAGGAGATCCATTTTTATTTTTTAAGAATTTTCCACACTGCTTTCCATAGTGGTTGCACAAGTTTGCAGTCCCACCAGCAGTGAATGAGTGTTCCCCTTTCTCTACATCCTCTCCACCATTTGGAGTCTTTCGTTCTCTTGATCTTAGCCAGTCTGACTGGGGTAAGATGAAGTCGTAAAGTGGTTTTCAATCTGCATTTCTCTAATTACTAAGGATGTTGAACACCTTTTAAGATGTTTCTTAGCCCTTTTTATATCTTCATTTGAGAGCTCTCTGTCTCTCTCTCTTTTGGCTTCACTGGTTTTATTTATTTTTTTCAAGTTTTAC
>NW_008334929.1:3099311-3146206 GCF_000622305.1 Nannospalax galili | reverse complement strand
CTGAAGAGGTAACCCTAAAATCTTTTAAGGATTAGATGCAAGCTTCCAAATACTTTTGACATTTTGACACTTTTGGCCTTTGGAACAGAGTATGTTGCTAACAGGCCCAAGGACATTTTGACTTTTAGCCAAGAAACTGGCTACATTTCTTTGGGGTCTTTTTACCCTAACTGCCTAGCCAGTTCCTACCTCCTATTCTTATCACACCATCCTCTGAAGGGGTTACCCAAATTGCCAACAGGGAATAGGGATGCAGATTGCTCTGGCTTCTTCCATGCTGAACAGGGACACGGGGTGAGGCAATTGGAGTACCCCTTCAGTGGGTCTATCTAAAAGACTCCCAAATTGCATAACTCTTGTCTCCAAGGGAGGAAGAAAGTCCTTGAATCATGAATAGGAGATGTAAAGGTAAGAGTAATTAGCATCACAAGTTCCAAACAGGGAAGTAGAAAAAAGTCAGAACAGCAATTTTCAAATGTTCTCAGGTCCTTAGCCCATCTTTTTATTGGATCATTTATTTCTTAGTTGTTTTTTGAGTTCTTTTATATATTTTGGATACTAATTCTCTATTGGATTTGTAGCAGGTGAAGATTTCTCCCACTTAGTGGGTTTTCTCTTCACTTCCTTGGTTGTTTCTTTTGCTATATAGAAGCGTTGCAGCTGAATGAGTTGCCACTTGTTGATTGTTGACTTTAATTCCTAAGCAATTGATGTCCAATTTTAAAAGGCCTTTCCTACACTTTTATCTTATAGGGTACTGCGTATGTTTTCTTCTAGCAGTTTCAGAGTTTCCGGTTTTATATTGAAGTCTTTGATCTACTTGGAGTTGACTTTTGCACATGGTCCAATTTCATTCTTCTACAGGTGGAGATCCAATTTTGCTGATACCGTTTGTTGAAGATGTTGTCTTTCTTCCATTGTGTGTTCTTGACACCTTTGTCAATTATCAGGTGGCTGAAATCACATACAGTCATGTTTGGATCTTCTATTGTGTTCCATTGATCTACATGTCTATTTTTGTGCCAGTACCATGCTGTTTTTAGGACTATAGCTCTGTAATATAATTTGAGATCTGATATGGTGATCCCCACAGCAGTTCTAAAATTTTGCCCAAGATTGCATTGGTTACCTGGGGTCTTTTGTGATTCCATATGAATTTTAGGGTGTTTTTTCTGGTTCTGTGAAGAATATCATGGGAGTGGCATTGCATTGAATCTATAGATTGCCTTTGGTAGGATGGTCATTTTCAAAATATTAATTCTACCAATACATGAACACAGTAGGTCCCACCATCTCCTGTGTCTTCCTCTATCTTTTTCTTTAAAGATTTAAAATTTTCATTGTAGAGATTTTCAATGTCTTTAGTTAGGTTTATTCCTAGGCTATTTTTGAGGTTATTGTAAATGGGAAGGTTTCCATGTACTCTTTCTCCAATTGCTTGTTATTGGTATATAAATAGGCTAATGATTTTTGTAAGTTGATTTTGTAACCTGCTACTTTGCTGAAAGTATTGATGATTTCTAGCAACTTTCTGGTGGAATTTTGGGGATCTCTTATGTATAATATCATATTACATGCAAATAGTGATAATTTGACCTCTTCTTTTCCAATTAGTAGTCCTTTAATTTCTATGGGGGTGCAGGGATCTCAGAGCGCTAGCTGCTGGGCATGGCGCCGGTCTCCTGCGCGCACCTGGGGTGCGGCGGGTCCCGCACCGCGTCGTTGTGGGTCTCTGCTACCGGGGCTGGCCTGGCCGGGTTCGGTCCCAATCCACCGTGCACTCTCTCTCTAAGTTCGGGACCATCAGCTGCCGGGTCACGAGGGGAGGTGCAGGACGGCGAAAGCTGGATTTCCGTGAGTCATGGCTTACGAAGAGACAGCTCTCTCCAGAGAGGCAGGATCACACACAGAACTCAGCTCAGTCAGTGGTACAGCCCCTTTATTCAGTGACTTAGCTCAGCTCCAAGCCTTAGTGATCCAGCTCCGATTAATTAGGGGAAAACCAGGATATTTTATACTGTGGGGGTAATGGTAAAAGCCTTAGCTGATAGGTACTTTGTGGGATGCCCTATTTACATATGGAAGTGGGCTCCTGCCAGGCTGTCAGACTGCCTGAAAATCACACAGGAAAAGCTGGCAGTTCCAGAGCCGGAGGCCATGGCTACTTCAAAAGATGAGTCAGGAAGATGCTGGGAAGGCACCCTGCTGATAAAAGGAGTCTGCATATGAAGCTGAGCCCATAGGCTATCCGGACATGGAAAGACTGCTACTTTACACAACAGGGGTCCCCAACAAATTTCCTTCTTTTGTCTTATTGCTCTAGCAAGAGTTTCAAACACTGTATTGAAAAGGAGTGGAGACAGTGGACAGGCCTGTCTTTCTGGTTTCTGACTTTAATGGGAATATTTACAGTTTTTCTCCATTTAGGATGATGTTGAGTATGGGTTTACTGTATATAGGTTTAAGTATGTTGAGGTGTGTTCCCTCCAGACCAATTCCTTCTAGGGCTTTTAACATGAATGCATGTTGGATTTTGTCAAAGGCCTTTTCTGCATCTATTGAGATGACCATGTGATTTTTGTTACATTTACTGACTTAGGTATATTGAACCATCCCTGCATCTCTAGAATAAAGCCGACTTGATCCTATCAGATCACAGTGCAATAAAGCTTAAAATCAACACTGTAAGAAGCCCTAGTAACTACATGAACTCATGAAGATTAAACAACATGCTTCTGAATGATGAGTGGGTCAAAGAAGAAATTAAAAAAAGAAATGAAAGTATTCCTGGAACTAAGTGAAAATGATAATAGAGCACAACTAAACCTTGGCACACTTTAAAGAACATCCTAAGAGGAAAATGTATAGCTTCAACGACCTACATTAAAAAATCAGAATGAGCATATATAAAAGACTTAACAGTACCACTCAAGACTCCAGAAAGGCAAGAACAGACCAAACCCAAACCTAGTAGATGAGGAGAAACAACAAAAATCAGAGCAGAAATTAATGAAATAGAAACAAAGAAAACAATACAAAGAATCAGTTATCTAATTAATAGCTGGTTCTTTGAAAAGTCAAACAAGATAGAGACCCTTAGCCCAGTTGACCAAAAGAAAGAAAGAGCACCTCCAAATCAACAAAATCAGAGATGAAAGAGGAAACATCACAACAGACAGCAAAAAGATCCAGAATATTATAAGGGAGTACTTTAAAAATCTATATTCTATTAAATTTGAAAGTCTAAAAGAAAGCCAGACATGGTGGCACACGCCTTTAATCCCAGCACTTGGGAGGCAGAAGCAGGCAGATCCCTGTGAGTTTGAAGCCAGCTTGGTCTACCTCATGAGTTCCAGGCCAACTGGGGCTACAGGGAGACCCCGTCTCAAAAAAAAAAAAAAAATCATGGAAACCACCGAAGTTAAACCAAGAAGAGATCAACAGCTTAAACAGAAACAACAACACAAACCCTCTCACCCCAAAAGAAAGCCCAATCCCATATGGATTCACTGAAGAATTCTATCAGACATTCAAAGATCTACAACCAATGCTTCTTAAATTATTCAAAAAGAAAAAGGGAGAACTCCCAGAGTCCTTCTATGAAGCCAGTATCACTCTAATAACCAAAACCAGATAAAGGCACAACCAAAACGAAAAGCATAGACCCATATGCTTAATGAACATAAATGGAAAGATACTCAATAAAATATTCACAAGCCGCATGCAGACACACATCGCAGAGATCACCCGTAAATATGAAACATTTTAAGCAAAGCAGGAAAATACTTTATTCACAAGTATATCACTTGCTTTGGAAGAACCCTACTGAAGCTCTGTTCAGATGAGCTACTGCTTTGCTTAGCAGAGTGGAAATAAGAATTCCATGCCATTCCACTAAGACAGCTTCCAGAATAGAAAAGAATAGAACGGGTGATGGACAGACACAAACAAAAGGAGTTTTTTCAGCCCCTGGAAGCAGGGAAATGATTCTCTTCGCAGCTGGCTTGGTCTCAGCCAGGAGTGTCACAGCAGCAAAGCGGCTACCCCCAGAACACTTGGGGCTTGTTAGAAAAATGGGCGTGGTTTACTACAGTATGTAAGGGTTAGCCTGCCCCTCTGCTGTCCTGCTCTTCAGGAGCAGGGGACTGAGCGTTCTCAGCAGAGTATTTCTCATGGGGTTTGGAACCCTTCTCTCAAATCATCACGTACATTTCATAGTGTTACAAAACTTAGTCACAAGGAAGTATGATTTCAACAGTTTTCCTCCAAACAAAGATGACGTTCAGAGGGGTTTTCATAACATCAATTTAAAACGATCGATTTTAAAATAAACAATTTCCAGAAGTTTACCCAAGAAAATAAACAGTGGTCCCCCTGAAGAGCAGAATTTAAGAGAGTCAGTGGGAACAAGGGAAAGTGGTTCACTCCACATACTTCTGTATTTATTTATTTACTTATTTTACTTTTTAGAGCTGGCCGTGGTGGTACATACCTTTAATTCCAGCACTTGGGAGGCAGAGGCAGGCGGACCCTTGTGAGAGCGACGCCAGCCTGTTCTACATAGCACATTCCAGGCCAGCTTGGGCTACAGGGAGACTCTCTTCCAAAAAGATCCAAAAAAAATTATTTCTGTTCCTCTCCTATGTAATTATCGTCTACCTACTAATGGGTAACTATTTTGCTTAGTTTATTATTTATAACTTAAGACTGTGGGTGTTTTTTTTTTTTTTTTTTTCACAGTGTGGCCCCGGCTGACTTCCTATTCATGATCCCCCTGCCTCTGCCTCTGCCTCCCAGGTCCTGGGATTACAGGCCCAAGTTTGTATATACATATATCTAATATTCACATATCATGTATATTTATAGATATATAATATATTCCTGGCCTAATTTTGCTCTTTAAAAAATTCAGTGAACTTTATAATAATTTTTGAAGGAAAAAGCTGTGAAGAAGCATCATGATGAATTGTCTTTACAATGAACATGTATTATTCTGCAAAAGGCTCTGACCTTTGGCTAGAGAATAAACCCAGCCAAAGAATTAAATAGTTGATCTGATGATTGGGGTTTTCAAATACCCAGAGCAATAAAACACTGTTTTTCTTATTGCTCCTGTTTCTCCCTATCACCAAGGTTACTTGGAAATTTTTAATAACGATGAAAATGCAGTGCAGGGAAAACAGTGAGGCTGAGGAGCTGGAGCTTTTCCAAATGGGAGAAAGAAACCCTGGGCCCTGAAGATCTGGAGATGTTGCCTCTGGGATTTACCAAGTTCAGGCTATTTTCTTTTTTGAAAACTGGACTCTGCAGAAGTAAAACTTTTTTTGTTTTTGTTTTTGTTTTCTGAAATCATTCCTAGCTACTACCCAAGATACTCATAAGAGTTTTTCAAATATCACAGAAATGATCATTTGGAAAATAAAATTCTCAATAATTCTACTCCCAGATATGTGTCTGTTTATTTTTAGAAATGAAATCATAATATATGCAATTCTGAAACTTGGTTTTTCATTTTAAAAATTCTCTTTTACTTTCATATTAGAATATATACGTATATATAAACTAGTTTTAAAATAGAAGTCTTACTTTTTAAATTAATGTCAAATAGTCAATAGTTAAGATGTTTTAAGAAATAGGCCACAAACTATGAAAACAGCAAATAAATATAGATCCTAGCTCTGATAGGTAACTATAAACTCAGATATGTCTGTTTAGTATGTAAATAATAGCATCTATCTTATAAGCTGTAGAATATACAGTGAAAAACTTACTTAAATTGCTGGGTATGTTACAACCTTTAAACTTAGTTCCTCCTTCACTGATTTTAGCCTTGGCCTTGTGCACATTAGGTGATCTTTTCTCCCACCCCCCTCAGAAATCACATAAGCACAACCACCCTTTAGAGAGACATAGTAACAAATGGATTTTATGACAGGTTTATAATGTTTACAAGGTATCTGTCAATATAAGGACTTATTACTCTTAAAAGTTTGTATTTAAACAAAATACTTATGCATGAGGCTCTCTAGTCTGTTCAAACATATGTTTTACAAAATGTCAAGTTCTTCCTGTTAATAATCAAAACATGCTGGGAATCACTTGTCCAAGTTAGAAATAGTAACAAATAAGCAAATTATTCATAAACTGTGTTTTTATTTACTTTTTAGGATGGGATGCTGTTATGGACTGGAAAGATGTCCTATCAGGAGGGGAAAAGCAAAGAATGGGTATGGCACGGATGTTTTACCATAAGTAAGTATGGTGTGTTTATAGCACCCATTGTTGACATGGCCAAAAAGCTTTGAACAGGGTTCAATAGCTTCATCTCAGGTTTAAAAATGTCTTACTAGGGACTTGTGTATACAGACACCACTGCCATAGAATCATATGAGCAGGGTCCCAGGAGCTTGTAGGACTCTGTTTCCATATGGTCATGCACCTCCTAACTGGCTCTTACAGTCTTTCTGTAAGTCTTCTGAGATGGATGTAATTTACAAATTATCCTCATATATATATATATATATATTACTAGGCCAGCAAAATGGCTCACTAGGTATTGGTCTTAATCTAATAGTTCCAGCACACCCAAGCCCCACAACCATCAGGATGAAAAAAGAGGTCATCAGTTCACACCAGTCTTAGAGGACTCAGAAAATTGAGGTGCAGGAAATAATTTCTTTCATAAAACTTCCCTCTGTGGCAGCTGTGAGGGGCAGACGGGGCAGGACGCAGCAAAGCCACAGGTTCCTGCCCTTGTCCCCCTCTTCTCTGAACTAGTAGGGCATTTTCCTACGTAATAATGTGTCACAAGTGTAATTAAACTAGAAAGAGCTACTCAAAGTTACTTAATGCCTAATGTCCTTTGTCATCTAAACTCTTTTTACATCTGATTTGTTTAAAACAATATCAAACACTTTTACAAACATTAAGGCATCATCTTGTAACGCAGTCAAGGCTGGCCTAACATTCTTGCATCCTCTTACCTCAACCTCCTGAGGGCTCATGCTACAGTTATGTGATACCACACCCAGCTAAACATTGTAATTTGTTGTTCTAGATCTTAATTTTTTAATATCCAAAGTCTGTTTTTCCCCCGTCCCAGCCTACTTTTTTATTATTATATTTTTATTTATTTATGTGTGGGGGAGGGGTGGAACTTGTGGCAAATCAGACTTCTTCTTCAACATGTGGGTCCCAGGAATCAAACTCAGGTTATCAGGCTTGGCCACAAGCACCTTTACTCACTGAACCATCTTGCTGGCTCTCCCAGCCCACATTTTAAACCACTGACTTTTTGAAGAAATCAGAGCTATTGTCATACAGAATACTGCCTGTTCTAAGGTGGTCTTCTTGCTTTGAATCTTGTTTCTTTATCCTCTATTTTTCTTAATAAGCAGGAAATTACAGCATTTTTTACTTTTAATAAGATTATAATACATACTGTCTATACTTAAACAAAGCATAGTTTCAAATGCATTCAATGCATAATTTCAGTTTTATTAATATATATGTTCATTTTGTAAAAGTGAAAAGTAGAGGATTGGAGAGATGGCTCAGTGGCTAAGAGCACATGCAGAGGACCGAAGCTGGGTTCCCAGCACCACATCAGGCAGCTCTAGGGGGGTCTGACACCTCTGACCTTCACGGGCATCTGCACTCACATGTACACACCCACACATAGACATGTAGTTTAAAATAAAAATAATTTTTAAATAAAAATATAGATAAATAAAAAGAATAAAAAATCTCTTATCTGCCTCCACAGCACAGTAGACAGCACAGCTGACTCATAAAAAATCTCTTGTCTCAGGCTCAGTGGTTAAGAGCACTGACTGTTCTTGGGAAAACCTGGGTTTGAATTCCAGCACACACATGGTAGCTAACAACTATCCATAACTCCCTTTCCAGGGGAATCCCACACCCTCTTCTGTTCTCCATGGGCATTGCATGACACAGGTGCACTTATACACATTCAGGCATAATGTGTATACATACATACACATAAAATAAAAATAAATAAATTAGAAAAATTAGAAACCTGTTATCTCATTTGCTATAAAAACATTGTTAACATTTGGAGTAACATCTTCCCAGTCAGTATACAAAAGTCGGTTGTAATCTTAATTGTTTGAATGTGTTTCATTATAAATTATAATTGATACCCCTTCTTTAGTTTATATATGCTATTGTTTGCCTTTCTTTTTATTATATGATCTTTAGCCAGAGTTTATCATTATTATTATTAAATATATATTTTAAGAATATAATTCAGTGATGTTTGGTAAATGTGGATGCATGATGTAACCAATACCCCCACCAAGATAATGCTTCTGTTGCCCTGGAAAGGCCTCTCACAACCTTTTCTAATCATATGCTGCATAGTTCAACTCTGGTTTCAGTCAATAGTTTACCTGTTCTCCAACTTCATGTAAACCATACCCTGTGTATTTCTGTTTGGCTTGTAATTTTTAGTGAGGAAAAAAGCTGGTTCTCTTCATAAAGTGGTACTTGATGCCAAACCCAGCACAGCCCCCCAAAGCAGCTTCCGTTGTGGTCCTGGGGAAGGCGTGGCAGTCTTTTGCTCTTTGAGTGGTCTGCTGTGTCAGAGTCCCATGTTAGAATTGCCTTTGACTCCTGCATCCGTTAGCCTTGACCATCCATCCCTGGAATAGAAACTAGGATTCTACTAATAACCAAATCTACCTTGCTTAGAAAAGCGACTTACAGTGCTAAATCATTTTTATGCTAAATAAGAAGTTTCTACTGATTTGATTTCTCCCTTTTATTTAAAAAACAAAAATATTTTCATGAGGAAAACTGTCTTGGCAAATTTTGAAACTGAGTTTTAGACCCAAAATGATGAAAATATCAAATGACAGTGTAGATGTTGACTTTAGTTTCATTAACTAAGCTAAATCATGTTGCTGACAATCAAAATCATACTGAAGTCTAAGGATTGACTGGAAAGGGACAGGACAAGAGCAGAGTCTGACAGGAAGGGGGCGCAGATGTACAGGAGAGAACAGCAAGTGACAGTGTGTTTACAAGTGTGAGGGTGAGCACACACCTGTTACCAAGTCAAAGTTGACTAGAAAAGAAGTAGCTGCACACAGCCCAAATGCTTTCTTTCCCTCTAAGAAGTGTGATCCCAGCAGCACGAAGTAATTGCCTCCTCTGCATCTACAGGGAAATGCAGTCTTATGGTGCTGAAATCCTATTAGTGTGCAGCATTCAGATGCCCGTAAAGTCATCCAAATCCTCGCCAGCAGGACCATGGCCTGACTCGTAGGAGCAGCTGTAAGAGTGTTTTTCATATAGTCAGTGACCCTTGTCACCAAGACTGACCCACCTCCTGTAGGAGCCATGCTCAGTACACAACCTCCCCTTTTCTAGGCCTCATATTTATTATTTATTTATCTGCTCAAAATGAAGGCTCATTGTTGTCAGACGATAGTAGAAACTCCATTTGAATTTATGAGCAATGTGGTATTTTAGTCCAAATAGAAAACAGGTATAGCTGCTTCTCTGCCCTGCCACCTGCCTCCTGTACTAATGTGTGCACTAATGTGCACTAATGTGTATGTTGATGTGCACTAATGTACACCAATGTATACTGATGTCCACTGATGTGCACTAATGTGTACATTGATGTACACTAATGCATGTACACTGATGTGCACTAATGTACACTGATGTTAATGTGTACATTGATGTGCACTGATGTACATTGATGCACACTGATGTGCACTAATGTGTACATTGATGTGCATTAATGCATGTACACTGATGTGCACTGATGTCCACTAATGTGCACTGATGTGCACTGTTGTGCACTAGTGCCACGTTCTTTGTTCCTCTGAGGTTGTCCAGAGACATAGCTCCTAGAGCAAATTCATTAATCTTTTTTTTTTAAGACCGAAGTACGCACTGCTGGATGAGTGCACCAGTGCTGTGAGCATTGACGTGGAAGGGAAGATATTCGAGGCTGCGGTGGGGGCCGGGATCTCCTTGCTGTCCATAACACACAGACCTTCTCTGTGGTGAGTGTCTGCAGCACTGCTGGCTGGGTGAGCTGGCTTTCCTTGTGTTCTTAAAACATGACTTCTGGGGCTGGAGAGATGGCTCAGTGGGTAAGAACACTGGCTGCTCTTACAGAAGACCTGGGTTCTATTCCCAGCACCCGCATGGCAGGTAACAACCATCTGTAATTCCATTTCCAGGGAAATCCGATGCCCTCTTCTGACCTCTGCAGACATCACATGACATAGGTGCACCTACCTACATGCAGGCCATATACTCAAACATATAAAAAATAATTTTAAAATGACTTCTAATTAATTAAAGGTGTGGTGGCACACACCTTTAATCCCAGCATTCAGGATCCAGAGGCAGGTTGATCTCTGTGAGATCGAGGTCACCCTGGTCTACATAGTGAGTTCCAGGACAGCTGGAGCTACAGGGAGACCCTGTCTCAAAAAGACAAAGAAAAAAGAAAAGAAAAAGACAAAATGCCTTCTAACCTTTTCTGTCTGTATTTCTCTGATGTCTCACCCTAATAATACTTCCCCTTTTCCTTCCCTAATATAACTTTAATGTGCTATTTGGAAATGGATATCACTTTCCATTATTTTTTAAAAGTTATAGAAAAAACTAAAAATTTATTTGAAACAAAAATATCATAATCCTAGCAGGTACTGTGAAAGAATATAAATTGATGTCTTTTTTAAATTTTACATAATTCTTTCAGTGCTTCCTTTAAATTCCAAGGTAGGGGAGGGAAAACCATAATTTGGTATTTCCAAAAATGGAATCTTAGAAGGAAATAAAAAGCTCGTTTTTGTTTTGGTTTAGGAAATCTGAGCTGAAGTTTTTATAAATAGTATGTCATAAAGCCAAGTGGGCCACTCCCTTTAAAACAGGACAGATTCTTGATGTGACAGATTCTTCAGTGTTAACTACCCTTTTCCTTTTGTTTATATCATAGTCATTGCTAATGACTATTCCACTCAGACCTGTGTGTTTAAGTTTTATAACCATGAACTGTACTTAGTTTATGTTCCCCTTCTATAAATCAAGAAATGGGAAACTAGAAAATCATAAAAACTCCCCTGGCCACATGGTGTCACACTGCACTATACTGACTGTGCTTTGAATTTCTGCTTCATTTCTTTTCATAATTTATTAGTGGTAATTGAGGCTCTATATGCTTTCTTTTTCTATCTCCTTGGTATTTGAGTCTCTATATGCTCTCTTTTTCTCTCTCCTGTGTCTCTCTCTCTCTCTCTCTCTCTCTCTCTCTCTCTCTCTCTCTCTCTCCCTCCTCTCCCCTCCCCTCCACCCCCCCCCAGTACTCTATGGCAGATGGCTGATCAGATTCCATGGGAATGTGCATAGCTATAAGCCCAGAATGGCCACAATTTTATCCGAGTTCATATTTGAAGCACTTTAGGCCTTTATCCTTTTTTAAATTTTTATTGAAATTTTGTGATTTTCATATAATATAATTTGATATTTAGATCCTCTCTCCTATTACCCCACCCAATTTAATGTACTTTATTACATATAATGCCTTTAATATATATATACACATATATGTATATATATGACACATATAATATGGCCTATCAAGTCTGATTTGTGTCCCCAAATGTCCTTCAGTGTGAATCCATTCACTGGAGCCTGGTTAACTACCAAGAGCCCATCCCTATAAGAGATTTCCAGTAGCCATCAGTTGCCAAAAGTTCCTTAGGTTTGGTTGAGATTTCTTACCTGCTTCCCTCCCCATGTCTATGTCTGGTTTGAGCTTGCTTGGACTTCTGCATTCTGTCACCATTGCTGTGAGTTCATATGTATATCTGACCAGATATCTGGAAAACTGTTTCCTTGTGGTTATCCACCACCTCTGGCTCTTATAGTCTTTCTGCCCCCTCTTCTACAATGATCCCTAAGCTTTGGGAGGCTGAAGTTTGACACAGGTGTCCTATTCAGGGATGAGTACTCTGCAGCCTCTTGTTCTCTATACTTTGACCATTGTGGGTTTCAGTGTTAACCACCTTCTGCTGCATAAAGAAATTTTCTGATGAGAGATAAGAGATGCATTCATCTTCTGTGTAGAGGTTGCACTGAAGATGGGTCAACCCAGGACTAAGCATCTCACAGAAGTTTGTTCACATATTCCCCTTGGGCATATAAATACGTTGTTTCCAACTTTATTTATATACGGTCTTACCTGTTGGGAGGTCAAAGTCTTGGAATGCTCAAAACCCTACCAGTAGATGGCAGATCATTAGCTACAGTGGCTTTGCTTAACTTATCAGTTATGTGACTAAATTTCCCCTTTAACAGCATATTTTAAACATTGAATCAAAAGGGGATGAGGGTTAGGGTATAGCTGAGTGGAAAGCACTTGGCTAGCACATGTGAGGCCCTGGGTTCAACCCCAAGCATGACAAAAAATGGGGGTTAGTGGAACCCAAATGTCCATCAGTTGACGAACAAACAAAGGTGCAGTCCCCCACGGTGACTCAGCCACAGAGACAAATGAAGCAGTGAACGACGGTGGTGAAACTTGAAATCATTTTGATGAGGCACTCTCTAGATGAGTCTGAGAATGAAAACAGAGAAATCCATGACAGAAAAGAGATTAGTGGTTGGTGGTGGCCCAGGGGAAGTGGGTGGGAGGACACAGCTGACGGATACAAGGTGAAGGGAACGTGCTGCAGTGAGAGAGTGAATAGTTGTGTGAGTTTGCGGAGATACTAAAAATCACCGCCTTTTACACTTTAAGAGATGAATGTGTGGCATCTGAATTACAGGTGTTTGTTGTTTGCATTTCCCCCGTGATGTCATAGATACATTGTTTTCAATTTAATTTTGTGGTGGTCTTGTATGTTGGAAGGTCAAAGTTTTGGATCTCAGGTTTGTTTTTTTTTTAATGACATTGAAGCTGCTTGCGAAGGCTGACTCGTCCTTATAGCAGATGAAGGTTTAGCAGGCAGAAGTAAGAAAGATGATAAAGGAAGACAGAAAAACTGAAACACAAGCCAGATGAGCTAAGAGATCAAGTGCAGGTGGCTCAGCCATGGGGACCAGCCTCCAGCTTTCTTCTCCCACACATCCCACGAATCTCTGGTCCCAGTGGCCTCAGCTTCCCTTAGGCATGGGCTGTTGCCTATCTTATCAGTAATCATCTCTGTACCTTTGTGAAATTTCTAGTAGCTGAGTCATGAAAAAAGAAACTAAACTATGTGACCACAGAAGAGTGTAAAAGATTTCAGTCAGCCAGGCATGGTGGTGCACACCTTTAATACCAGCACTTGGGAGGCAGAGGTAGGCGGATCTCTGTGAGTTTGAGGCCAGCCTGGTCTACATAGTGAGTTCCAGGACAGCTGGGGCTACAGGGAGACCCTGTCTCAAAAAGACAAATAAAAAAAAAAAAGATTTCAGTCAAAGAGGCCCTTAAAATGTTTCTAGATTTTAGTTACTGAGAATTTTTTATGTAGAAATAACTTCTGTAGAACGCACCCCCAGAGGATGGCATCGCACGTATGAGCTGCTTCAGCATTTCCTTTGCGTACTTAGCTCTTCTCCCTGTGACCCTTTAACTTTGCTGTCTGTCTCTGGTCTCCTCTCCTTACTTTGAGTCTAAGAATTCTGTTATTTATTCAGAGGCCAGACTCAGTTGTGAAGATTGATACGTGAAACAGCAAAATCTTCCTTTTTAAATTATATACACTCAAAAGATGAAATAATTCAATATTGTCGACAGGAATTTCTTAGAGATTAATGCCTTTTGGATTTTAAAAATTACACAACTTAACTACATGGCATGATGTTGAAAATTCAATAGTAAAATACTAAAATTTGCTTTGGCTATCAGACAAAGCTGTAACTAAAATGGTTTTTCACAATTATAGCTGATAATATTATTTCATTTGAATTATGCAGGAAATACCACACTCATTTATTACAGTTTGATGGCGAGGGAGGTTGGCACTTTGAACAGCTGGACACTGCTGTCCGTTTAACACTGAGTGAAGAAAAGCAAAAGCTCGAGTGTCAGCTGGCTGGAATTCCCAAGATGCAGCAGAGACTCAATGAACTACGGAAAATTCTGGGAGAAGACTCGGTGCTAAGAACCATCCAAAGCGAAGATGAGACATCCTAATTATTGTGGCATGCTCTAAGTCGACTTCGGTGAAGGCTCAGGACTGCTAAACTGCATGCAGTCTGTTAAGATAGCAAAGCCAGCATCATGAAGTATGTGATAACTTTCCGGAAGAAAATAAACAGATGCGTTATGCAAGAGCCATTGTTATGACTTACACTAATTCCCAGTGAAAGGCTAATTCACCTGGAAAACGGAATTTTCATGGTCTGAGGTTCTTCAGAGAGGGTGAAATCTCCAAGATATGACAAAGAGCAGTATTGGGTTGGTATCAGGAGCTTTGAGAGTTGTCTCAGTTGATCTTGGGTTTAATACCTGAAATCCATCCACCAATGCTAGTAGCCAACTAAATCCGTGTACAAAGTAACCAAAGTTTGATAAATCATTTCAATATGAAGAAATAATTTAATGACATTGGTTAAAAACACTCATGGCTAACCATGTATAAAGGCTATATTTTTCTTTACTTTGAGCATCTTAATTCAGGCACAAAAATTAACTTTAGTAAGAGTCATGCTTATTGGTTAATAAACCTTTTACTTTTAAATAGAATCGCCAATGCAGAGAGGGTGTATCCAAGCAGAGCTACTCGCTGGCTGCTTCGCTCTGCAGCGTCGGCTTCTGTCCAGAACTACTGCTTGTTTGTACCCAAGGAAGCGTTTTTGAAAGGGCGTTGTCATGCTGATACAGATTTGAAACCACAGTTGTAAGCACATACCCATTTCACTTTAGTCTTTTCAGACTGTTTTTTCTCATTTGCTTCTGAAAATGGACCTCAGATTTACCTTAATCATGTGATTGATTTCAGAAGAGTTGGCGAGGTCAGATAAGTTCTCCCGAGTCTCTGATTCAGGGATGTTACCACGATTGCCCTTTAAATTAACTAAGCTGGGACTAGAGAGATGGCTTGGAAGTGAAGAGCACTGACTGCTCTGTTGGACAGCCCAGGTTCAGTTTCCAGCACCCACATGGCGGCTAACAATTGCTTATAACTCCCGTTCCAGGGGATCCGATGACCTCTTCTGGCCTCTGTGGGCATTGCATGCACACGATGCATGTATAGGCATGCAGGCAAAACACTAACGTACATAAAAATATTATGAAATTTAACTAGGCTATAATAACAAAATGAGGCAGCATGAAGTGGAATTGTGGCCAGAGCAGGGGATAAGTGAAAAACTAATTAATGAACATTGAGATACTGTAAAGAAAATGACAATGTTATTGTTGCTTCATTAGTGTTTGCAAGAAATGAAAATCATGTAGCAAGTGGAAAGACCACTGGTCTTTGGCTTAAAATGAACCAAGAAGGTCAGTGTATCTTCACAGCCATGCATTCTCAGTCGTCAGGGTACTGCCCTGTGCACTGGTAAATTTCATATTGCTGAATATGATGAGAAATGATCTCCACGGGTTACCATATGAAACCTATTTGCCTCCCTAGAGTTGGAAGTACAGAAGCCCAAAATGACACTTTAGTCTCTTCCTCCCCTAAGTTGATGAAAAACTGGGGTATCAGTTTTAGTGGCTTAGGATTTTATTTGCATATTTAGACATAATCCCCATAGATGCTAGCCAGTGCTTATTAGACTTTTCAGGAGATAGACCACCTGAAAGCCATTCACAATAATTGTTGTAGAAAATTAAAGCATTTCCACATTTTGAATTCCACAATAACTAGACACTTTTAAGTTTTCAATAAATGTAGCCATCTTGTATGAAGAAATCCAGTATAAAGTCACAGTGAGCCCATTCCTTGCATGAAGAAATCCAGTATAAAGTCACAGTGAGCCCTTCGTTAGAGTCCATGGCTACTTGTTTCATTTATCTGTTACTACTTCTCATTAGAAAGTCACACAAGAATTAAAAATTTTATTTAGAGAAAACATGACTCAGGAAGTAAAACTTGATTTTAAAAAAAAAACAAAACAACTATTCACTAATGCTAACAACCCTACTAGCAACCACCCATTTTACACTGCCATAAGGGGAAAGTTTGAAGTGTCTTACATCAAAGGTACCAGGAGGCAAATAAAAAGTTCACATTTGAAACTGTGTATAATTTTCATAATTTAAAAACTAAACCCTTTAAGACCCGATATTTACATTTTAAAACTTTGAAAGGAATGCCAAAAACAATATTAGGTTTGTGCTTAGCCCTGTTTAACATATGCTACCAATGATGTTTAAAATTCTACGCTAAAACTCTAGTCACTGAAATTTAAGTCTTAAAGTTTTTTGGCAATATTGGGGATTGAACCTTGGGCCAATGCACATGCTAGGCAAGTGCTTTACCACTGAGCTTTACTATTTTAAATTTTTCTGTTGGCCTTGAATTATTTTGCAATGAGATTGTGTAGCTTTTTCTAATTGCTTATTTTTTTTTTTTTTTTTTTTTTTTTTTTTTTGGTACGACTTATTTTCTGAATTGGATTTTCAGGTACTAAAAGTTCTATATCTTAGAGGGGGTATCTGATTGGAAATCGTACCTGCATGCCATTCCGTTGTCCCCACGTGGAGCTGTGACACGCAGCATGGCTATTCTTGTAAGCACAGCTGTGCATAGTAAAGAAAGGATGGAGAAGTCTCCTTTCCACAGAACAAAGAAGGAAAGTGAAATGATCTCAGTTGTCAAACTACTTCTACTGTGTCATCTATTTTTCCAACTCATCTTTTTATTTTTCAAAAAACAGCTGTTGGCTTATGGAGCTTGAGTATAAAAATGTAAATTTTGGGAGTTAACTCCTAAATGCAGAAAACAAACTGCATTCCATATAATGTGACATTCTATCTCTACACCATGCTGTGGTATGCCAAGCACAAGTCTAAAACAGTGTGCATTCTGTACACAGGATAAGCAGTTAAATCTCTGGAGGGTATCAAGAACGATGATCTAACTTGAAAATCATTCAGATTTCCATATGTTTACATGGAAGTGGTTTTCCTTTGATAGTAACATGGTTTTGTGTCCATGTTTGGTCTATCAGTAAAGGTAATGTTAGTTCCATGTAAAATTTCATATTTGGGCAAAAGGCTTAGATTAGTACAATGTTTGAAATAATTTTTTTTATTCTATAGCCTTAAAAAAAACTTGTTATATATTGGAACTTAAATCCAGAGAATGTTATACACTTCTGAGATGTTAAAAAGTAGTAAAGATGATTAAATTATTGATTTAAAGAGGTGCCTTTGATATAATTACTTTGTGAGCCCTGATGTTCCTCATTCAGATGTGTAGCTTGTTTCTGCATGCCCAGGCTGTTGCCATCCCGCCTTCACACGCCCCTGCATGCGCATTCTGGTGTTGAAAGCTTTGGAGCTGCCAGTCTGCTGTTGACCAAGTGAAAGCTTTCAGAAGGCTGTATACAATGCTTTTTATAAAACAAATGCCTTCGTTGCTCTTTGGTGGCCCTCCTGGCATAGAGGCTTGGCAGATTTTAATGGAAAAGTTTCAGAACTAACCGTCCTCTTGTCAGCTGCAGCTGTGATGATGGAAGTGATGGAGGAAAGTGTCCTTCATGGTGAAAGTCACGTTGGAGCTAAGCAAGAGTGTGGCTGTCTGTGGACCCACTATCACGGAGTCTCCATCCCATGTGCAGTGCTTGGAGGTTAACATTCATGACGAATTCACTCACTGAAAATCCTTGACTAGAGTAATTACAAGGTGTTTCAGTGGTGTAAGGTGCCCTATTCCTGTGCTACAAATAACTTGATTTATGATTACAGATACCTTAGTTATGCACTGTACCATGGCGGCTCACGTCATGATTACATTACTTTGGAGGCAGGGGCAGGAGCATCACTGCAAGTTTGAAGACAGCCTGGGCTGGGTGATTTCCAGGCCCAGCCAGGACTGCAGAGCCAAATCCTGTCTCAAAAAATTGTTTTATGATGGAAAACTATGTATAACAGTCACCAAATAGGTACTTAAATATTAAGTTCTCTATTATTTCAAGTCATGCATTAAGTTTCAACTTATGGGCTGGAGAGATGGCTCAGCGGTTAAGAACTCTTCTTGAAGAAGACTGAGGTTCAAATCCCAGCACCCACATGGCAGCTAACAACTGTCCATAACTCCAGTTCCAGGGGATCTGACAGACGTGTCTGTCCTCCGTGGGCATTGCACGACATGGGTGCACTTACCTACATGCAGGCAGTACACGCATACACATAAAAATAATAAAAATATTTTTTAAAAAGTTTCAACTTACATCAGACTTTATGCTAAATTCTCAGAATGAATTATGACCCCTTTCTAAGTTTATAGTCCACTGAAAAATGGAAAAATGTGTATCATCAATCAGACAGAAGGTCGGGGCTGGAGAGATGGCTCAGTACGTAAGAGTACTTATTGCTCTTGCAGAGGACCGAGGTTCAGTTCCCAGCACATACCTGAAACTCCAGTTTCAGAGAATCCGACACCCTCTTCTGACGTCTGTGAGCTCCTGCATGCACGTGGTGCACCTACATACACCCAGGCATGTGTGTGCATGTGTGCACACATAATAAATAAATTTAAAAATAAAAAAGTAACTGCATTTATTTACTAAGTAAGCACAAAGCGCTGCATATATATATAGTATATTGACTTTCTAAATTACCTAAAATCACCTCTAATAAGGGTGAGAGCAAGGATAGGAAGGCTGAAGGTTAAAGACTTCATCCAACTTAATGCAGCACCTAAACTGCTGACAAAGGCTGGAACCTAGCCATACCCGAAGACAGCTCCATGTCACCTGACAAAGGCTGGAACCTAGCCATACCCGAAGACAGCTCCATGTCACCTGACAAAGGCTGGAACCTAGCCATACCCGAAGACAGCTCCATGTCACCTGACAAAGGCTGGAACCTAGCCATACCCGAAGACAGCTCCATGTCACCTGACAAAGGCTGGAACCTAGCCATACCCGAAGACAGCTCCATGTCACCTGACAAAGGCTGGAACCTAGCCATACCCGAAGACAGCTCCATGTCACCTGACAAAGGCTGGAACCTAGCCATACCCGAAGACAGCTCCATGTCACCTGACAAAGGCTGGAACCTAGCCATACCCGAAGACAGCTCCATGTCACCTGACAAAGGCTGGAACCTAGCCATACCCGAAGACAGCTCCATGTCACCTGACAAAGGCTGGAACCTAGCCATACCCGAAGACAGCTCCATGTCACCTGACAAAGGCTGGAACCTAGCCATACCCGAAGACAGCTCCATGTCACCTGACAAAGGCTGGAACCTAGCCATACCCGAAGACAGCTCCATGTCACCTGACAAAGGCTGGAACCTAGCCATACCCGAAGACAGCTCCATGTCACCTGACAAAGGCTGGAACCTAGCCATACCCGAAGACAGCTCCATGTCACCTGACAAAGGCTGGAACCTAGCCATACCCGAAGACAGCTCCATGTCACCTGACAAAGGCTGGAACCTAGCCATACCCGAAGACAGCTCCATGTCACCTGACAAAGGCTGGAACCTAGCCATACCCGAAGACAGCTCCATGTCACCTGACAAAGGCTGGAACCTAGCCATACCCGAAGACAGCTCCATGTCACCTGACAAAGGCTGGAACCTAGCCATACCCGAAGACAGCTCCATGTCACCTGACAAAGGCTGGAACCTAGCCATACCCGAAGACAGCTCCATGTCACCTGACAAAGGCTGGAACCTAGCCATACCTGAAGACAGTTCCATGTCACCTTCCCTCTAGCTATTTTGGAGCATTCATTATTGCTGGTTTTAGCTGAAGTTTGGGGTATATGTCTGGTTGACCAAACTAATGTGGGTTTCATCTTAACAGAAATTTGTATAACAAAAATTTTAAGTTTATTATAAGTTATGGATGTGGTCCTATATAAGGGGGAGGACCTGAGGCAATTTTTCATATATTTGAGGAATAAATATCCAAACCAATTATAATTCATTCAGTAAAAGCTTATTGATGCACTCAAGGTAAAAGCAAGACAGCCACAACACACCTGAAACACTTAGGTAGATGAATTGAATGTGAGCCTCTGGACACCACAGTTTATGTAAATGGCATATTATAGTATCCTGCACGCTCTTCTAAAGCCTCTGTGCTGTAAGTGCTAAGCAGTGATCATGCCCTCACAACAGAGTTCCCCTGATTATACACCTCTAACTGGGATAGATTCCAACACCCATGTGTCCAGTCTGGGGGGCAGTGTCTTCACCAGTAGAAGCTCCCTTGTATTTAGAGTTGTCTTGAAATTTGAGAAATGTTATGTTCTTAAATTCAGAACATTCAAAATGAGCCAGTTTTGTAACTTCAAAAGCATATGCCTCATATTAACACAAAATATAGATAATTATAGTATGAAAATTCTAAAATGCAAAGGCAATCATTAAAAAACCCAGTAGCTAGGCATGGTGCTAGGTCTGTAATACCGCACTCTGGAGGCAGGGGCAAAAGGAACACAAGTTAGAGGCCAGCCTGGTCTATATAGTAAGTTCTGGCCAAAACTCTGTCTCTAAAACGAAAACCAAAGCCAGAAATAAAAGACTTCCAAGATTAACACATTTAAAATTACTTGATCCCAGTACTTGTTTATATAAATGATTGAGCATACACAAGTGTTTTATGTGATTTAATATCTGAAATGAACAATGAAATAATAAAATACTAAAACAAAATAATATTGACACTGCTCTACCACTTAATTATACTTAGCTCAATCCATGTAAAACAGGCTGACAGTATGTATCAAATGTAGCTCATCTTTATAAATGTAGACATTGTGCTGAGAGCTTTCTCAGGGCTCCCATAGTGAATGGCAAAAAGAGCCCTATAGTCAGGTGACATTTTCCCGGGAAGCTGACAGAATGAGATGCTGTTTAGCACACAGATGTTGAGAACTCCAGAGTGACAGAGACTGAAGTTTAGACTAGCTTGTGATCTTTATGGGACAACTTTCCAAGATCTGTAGAGAAGGGGCCTAGATAAACACGGCTAATGTAAGTTCAACCACGTGTGCCTTCCTGCAGCCTATGTGTACAAATGCATGCCCACCTACACATACAATCTATGTGCAAATATGCATGCCCACCTACACACACAATCTATGTGTACAAATGCATGCCCACCTACACACACAATCTATGTACACCTACGCATACCCACCTACACACATAATCTATATGCACATATGCGTGCCCACCTACATACAATCTATGTGCATGTACACATGCCCACTTACACACACAATCTATGTGCACATACATATGTGCACAACCTCTTGTAAGTTGAATACAAAGCAATATAAAGATTTGAAGACAAGTGTGTGAAGAACTCTTTCCGGCAACGGTGAAAACATAACATCTTCAGCATTTTGAGTGGATAGTAGTGTTAGTGTAGCCACACTGTCATAAAGCAGCTCTAAAACCTTCCTATCATGTAGATCTAAACCTCTAGATCCATTTAACATTCCCTTTCTCCCCCATCCCTGACCTCTGCATAGATACCTCATATAAACTGCGTTTGTCTCTTCTTGCTTAGCTTATTTCACTATTGCATCACATCATGTGTACCTATTATCTTGTCTTGGGCCTGCTTCTGCATCTTGTCTCTCATGAACAGTGCAGCATGAGCCTTTGGATCACAGCCCAGCATCGTACTTTTGAATTTTAAATTGAAATGTCCATACTACTTGCACATTTCACAGCCCCACTAGGAGTGCACACGGGTTCCAGTCTCTCCACTGCTTTTCCAACATGTGCTGTGTTCACCTTTTGATAGTGGCCATCCTAAGGGACAGGAGGTGACGGCCTGTTGAGGATTTGATTCCTTTCTCATAATGATGTTGAGCACTTTGGTCATGCTATTTCCCATTTGTATATAATCTTTGGAGAAATATCTTTTGAAGTCTCTACCTAAAGGAGATTTTAGAAAAGTAACGCTTGTTTCATGGTGTCCAAGGCCCGTGAGGCTCTGGCCTTGGTCTGTTTCTTCCCTTTCCAACAGTCCTACTCCTCTTCTTTCCTTCTCATTTCCAGAAGTGGATGTGGTACGCATTAGCTTTTGCTTTTCTCCTGATTCGTTCATTTTCTGATTCATACATCTTATTCATTTTATTTTCTCATTAAAGAACGTCCTTCCCTCAGTGACCTCATATTCTGGCTTTAAAGATGTCTGAAATTGTTCCTGAGTATATATTACTTTTTCTTTTCTTCCTGCTTGCAGAGGACTTAATTTAGAAAATCTTATCATTATATTTATCATATGTGACCTTTGTTTATATGCTTACCTATATGCTTTCTCCAATCATTAAATTCATTTAATCATTTGTAACTAACATCTAAAATAGTCCCCCATGGGGCTGGAGAGATGGTTCAGTGGTTAAGAGCACTGGATGCTCTTGCAGAGAACTCTGGTTCGGTTCCCAGTACCCACATGGTAGCTAACAATCATCCCTAACCTCAGTTCCAGGGGAACTGACGTCTTCTGGCCTCTGGAAGCATTGCCTGACACAGATGCACTTAAACACGTGCAGGAAATACGTGCATACACAAAGGTAAAAATAACACTTTTAAAAAATAGAGTAGTCCGTCGAACAGTCCATCTTCAACACATCATCCAGTTTCAGCTTTCAGGCCGCCCATCCCATGCGTCTGCTCACTCATTTGTTCATTGCTGTGCTCCCTCTGTAGACGCTATATAAATGCTGTGATCTAGGAATCTCACTTGTCTTATTTTCTACAGTATTTGTGGCATGCAGAGCAATACAGGCCAGGTGGGAGACATTTTAGAAGCATTTGTTCAACCTAGTATGAATAGATGAGTGAGTCAACGAATTGAAATACGGCAAGTAGTAAGCGTCTGAAGGAAAGAATGGTAATGAACGTGAGGCTAAGGAGGGCCACTGGTGAGCTGAGAATGTACGTCTTTCTTCATATCTTGTCAACCCACAGCAAGGACCGTGTAATGTTCACTTTCCAGTTCTGTCACAGAAAATTGAGTGACTCGGGATTTCATACTATTGCTGCTGCTTCTCCCTCTCCTAGACCTTAAACATGAGTCCACTGGCTTTAGTGTTTTCAACAGGATGCTCATCAAAAGTTCTCCAGACATGTTTGCTCTCTTCAGTAACATATATACTGAAACTGAAACAATTCAGAGAAGATTCACATGGCCGCTGGACAAGGAGAATATTGTAAGTTCTACAAACAGCCCTTCTAATTCTAAATATAACAGAAAATAGACATCAGATTAATCATTTTATTTGGATCTCTCTCTCTCTCTCTCTCTCTCTCTCTCTCATTCCCCAAAAATGCACATTCTTCTCATTCTTCTTCATTGAGTGTTTCTCAATACCCTTCATGTTATGTGAACAAGGACCAGGAATCCACAAATCTTGCTGTTATGGATCTCAATGACCATCAAGGAGTCCTTGTTAGAGAAGTTAGAGATGTGGAAACTTTGCTCCCTTTAATGTTTACATAAAGTTCAATGCCATGGGAACAATCCTAATCATGACCAACTCCAATGATAAGAAGAAAAGAGTCCATTTGAAGTAGAAAACAGATTTAACGAACAGTCGAACACTTTAGAAACGCAACCTTCTCACCCGCCTCAGGCCACGGCTTGTAAGCTTTGCAGTGATTGGGAAGAGAGGCTCAGGAGAAAGAATGCCTGGCTGAGTCTGATTTCTGCCACCTTGCTCCTGAGCATGCTTCTGACCTAACTTCTCCATGCCTCGTGTCTCTAGTTTTTTTAAATGTGAGGATCAAATATATTTCGTACTTACAAAGTGCTAAGAAGGAGCTTGACATGCTGGTGTACTTATTACCAATTTCACACATACTGGAATGAGTTATGGAGATAAAACTCAGAATCCCAGGAGACCATTTTTTTTAATCAAGTCATAAAAGAGAGAAAGATAATTTGGGTAAGCCGAAATCCTTTTGAGTTGAGAGATGCCAAGTGCGAATTGCTGGAGGACAAGTAGCTCGGAGTCTGAGGCATAACAATTACCGCATGTTTGTGGGATAAATGATGGAGAGGCTGAATGAATGCGGAAACACAGTGTGAACAGAAGGAAGAGGAAGGATCGGTATATGACAGTATAAAGTTGCTTTCTTTGTTGCTGTTCCACAGATCTAATTTCTAGCTGCTGTGTTGTTGAAATGTATAGACTTGCTGTATTTGGAACAGGGAAGCCTGAAATCATATGTAAAGGGATGGGTCCAGAAAGTTAAACCATTACCAAATCTTCCAGGGTTCTTAACAATTTCAGTGTATCTACTTCATGGTTATACTTTACACAAGGTGAGAGATCGTGGGAGAAAGAATTTGAGGAGGCAACAGCTGGGTAAAAGATGAGGAGAGGTGCTAGGCAATGCCCAGCAATGTCCCCAGCAGCAGGGGAAGATGTTGGATGCTGAGGAGGTGACCAGTCTGAGACTAGAGCGTCATCTCATCTCTTACCTTCTCCAGGGGAAGTCCATTTTCCTAAGGCAAGCTGGAACATGTACCTATTGACTGCCCTCTCGTTATAATGAGTGGAAAATTGAGGTTTGCCACAATCACATTTTTGTGTTCTGCTTTGTTTTGCTAACTTCTTGAGACAGGGTCTTATTATGTAGCCCAGGTTGGACTTGAAGTCTCTCTCCTTTTGCATCAGCCTCCCAAGTGTTGGGATTGCAGGCATGTACCACCAAGGATGTCTTCAAGCTCTGTGTCCCGGGGGGGGGGGGTACTTGTTCCTCCGAGGGGCAGGGCCTGCTGTGGAGAGGTAGCTACAGAGAGGGAGCTGCGGAGAGTTAGCTGTGGAGGGAGGAGTATTGGCACAATCTTGGAAGCCGGCAGCGCAGAAAAAAAGTGGCCTAGTGTCTCACCAGTGTGGACGCAAGAGGGGGCATTTGCCGACCTGGGGCAAGACCGCAAGCCCACAAGGTGTGGACGAAAGCTAATGGAGACTGTGGGCAGGATGCAGAAGCGATCTGGAATGGCGTGTGGCTGAGCCACAGAGCAGAACAGGGCTCTGGGTGTTCACCTCTTGTGGGGTGCCAGGTGTTCGCCTTTGTAAGTTACTCTATTTCCACTACCCAGGATATAAACTATGAAAAATTCAGGTAAAGATATGTTACATGGTTTGTCTAGTAGTGCCTGGAGCAGGGGCCCTAAGAGAACTTGGGCGACAAGCTCTTATTTATGTATTTTGACTTATATCACTCCAAGATGATAGCAACCAGACCCGTGTAACAAGATTCCAAAGATCCTGCTCACTGGTCTCCTGCACAAGTGCAGCTGGATGCTGCTGGACGGAGGGAGCCACTTGTTACTTTTCCAGGGGAAATAGTCACTATTAACTCAAGATCATTGGTTTCAAAAGAATTCTCAGCAGCACTCAGCAATCCAACATTTCTTTTGCTCATTTGCTCCCCTACTCTCGGCGGCTAGCTCCTCGAAGTCTCACTACCTGGACAGGCACATGCACCTTCTCCCTTTCCCACAGCTGGCTGTTGGCCCGACCTTTGTTCCCACTACCACACGTGAAAACCTAACCTTATTATTCCGCGTCCATTGTCCTCTCATTTCGGACGTATCTATCATTCCTAGGGATTGTCTCATTCACCAAAGCATCCTGTTTCTTTTGCCTCTAAAATAATAGCCTTTGAATATATTTGGGTTTTTTCCATCTTCACGATCAAGTTAAGAAAACAATTGTTTCTTCCTCCTACGCATCTGCCATTGCTTCCTAGTCAATAGCTCCACTGAGCTGTTCTTACAACTTTCAAAGTTCTTTTAAGTGTGATAGTAAACATATACTGAACACTGCAAAAACACTTGAGCTTCTGCTCAGGGCTCCATCCCAAGCCCAACGTGTGATTAATTACCGCCCTCGCCAAGAAAGAGGGGTGAGCTGGCGCTACAGAGGTGCACAGCATGCCGCCTCCTGCCACTAGCCTGTCTCTCCACTTTTGATGTAGCCTGACTTCAGGTAACAGACCAGTTCACAGGTTTTACTCTATACCAACAGAATCACACTGTGTACATTTTTGTTGTTGTCGTTTTTGGACTCTTTAATTTCCATGAGGTTCACCAGCGTTAGCTGTGTAGTTGTAGTTTGTTCATTTCCACAATTACACAGTAACCCATTGTTTCACAAATTATTTATTGTTGAATAGTCTGTTTCCATTTAGGGTGATTAAGAATATGTTACAAAAGCCGGGTGTGGTGGTGGTGCACGCCGTTAGTCCCAGCACTCGGGAGGCAGAGGCAGGCGGATCTCTGTGAGTTCAAGACCAGCCTGGTCTACATAGTGCGTTCCAGGCCAGCTGGGGCTACAGGGAGAGGAGAACCTGTCTCAAAAAGACCAAAATTTTTTTAAAAAGAATATAAGCCTTCACACATGCCAAGTGTGTGCACCTGCTTGTAGTTGTGGTAGCGGGAGTAGCATTTTCCCGGTTCCAGATCTTGTGGTTCTTTTCTCAGTGTTCAGTAACTCAGGAGAAGCTGAGATTTCTCAGTTGCCTGCAAGGCTCTGCGTCATCTGGACTCCCTCCTTCTGGCCTCTTCTTAAGCCATTCTCCTCCAGCCCTTCTCCTCACCTGGAATGGGGGAGCCTCCCCCACATTCCTGAGTCTTTCACAGTTGCTCCATCTGCCCAGGGGTCCCCTCCTCCACCTTTCCAGCTCATTCATTCTCTCTTCAGGTTTCAGCTGTGTTTTCAGTCCCACAGGGATGCTTTCTCCAGCTTTCCTCTTCCAGTTCCTTTATATAACATCATCTACTTCTCCTTAGCATTTGCCACAGCTGGAATTTTAGTTATTGGCACCTATTTCCAATCTCCCCTGAAAGAGAATTCCTGGAAACTGGGAAGTGGGAGGAAGAGAGAAGAGAAATCTTGGAAGCTATGAGGTAGGTACAAGAGTAATTTCAGTCTTTGTACTCTTCAAATTTGCCATTTGATACTGGAATATGTTCTTAATAAATGTGGTTTTGTTATACACCATTTTAATGCACATTTTTCAGTTTGTTTTTTGCTAATGACCTATTACTTGGAGTTTAGTTTTTAAACTTTTTGTTGACAGTTTCATATATTTATATAATGAATTTTAGTTGTTTTCGCCCCATGCCCCTCTCTCATTGCCTTCTCTCTCCCACTGAAACACTATTCTCAAGTCCTACTTTCCTATCTACATTTTGTGTGTTAGTCACTGAGTTTCACTAGAATTTCTTATCTGAGTGTGAGTGGGAAATTATTACTGGAGCCAGGGAAACTTATCAGTGGCTACAGCACTGAAGAAAATACCACTTCCTCCCCCAACTTTATATTTACTCTGTATTACGGGAATGATGTCACACAAAAGGCAAATTCAAGAAGTTTTCTTACTCAAGTTCAAAATGGGTAGTAAACAGCTTAGAAAATGGGCATCTGAACGATGCGTTTGGCCCCCAAACGACTCATGAGCGTACAGTGGTGGTCCTTCAGGAAGACTCAAAGTAGACAAGAGCTTAAAGAGGAGGAACATGATGATGGTCGTTGAGGATGAGAGCCATCATCAGCCAATCCTCATAACCACAGAAGTTGCCAAAGAACTCAGCCTGGACTACTCAGTGGTGGTTTAGCAGTTTAAACAAATTGGAAAGGTAGAAAAGTGGGCACCTCAGGAACTGACCAGAAATAAACACAATGATCGTTTTGAAGTGCTGTTCTCTCTTACTCCACTCAACAATAAACATTTCTCAATTGGGTTGTGGCATACAATTAAAAGTGGATTGTTGCCAGGCATGGTGGTGCACGCCTTTAATCCCAGCACTCAGGAGGCAGAGGCAGGCGGATCTCTGTGTTCAAGGCCAACCTGGTCTACATAGTGAGTTCCAGGACAGCTGGGGCTACAGGGAGACCCTGTCTCTAAAAAGACCGAAAAAAAAAAAAAAAAAAAAGGAGGATCGTTTACTATAACTGGTGACAACCAACTCAGTGGTTGGGCTAAGAAAAAGCTCCAAACCACTTCCCAGAGCTAAACTTGCACCAAAAAGTGTCCTGGTCACTGATGGTGTGCTGCCAGTCATACCTGCTACAGTTCTCTGAATCCCAGTGAATCCACTCCATTGGGGAAGCATGCTCCACACACAGATGCCATGCATGGAAAATTGCTCACTGTTGGAACTGGTCGGCAGAACGACAACACCTGACCACAACTTGCACACCAATGCTTCAGAAAGTGAGTGTGGGCTGCACACTTTTGCCTCATCCACCGTGTCCACCTGGCCTCTTACCAACCAGTTGCCTCTTCTTCAAGTGGTCCCTGCCACTTTTGGTGGGAAAATGCGTCTGCAACCACCAGGGTGCAGAAAACACCCTCCAACAATTCATCCTAGCCTGAAAATAAATAAACTTGTGCATGGCTCATTGACAAAAGGGTGCTGACTGTAATAGTTTCTATTTGATTAATAAAGATGAAGCTGCGTTATAATGATTTAAAATTCAGAGTTCCAAATTCCATTCCCCTTTTCACCAGCCTAGTAAGCTGGCAAGAAGCAGCAGTGAACCTGATGCTGTCAGACAACACAGAAGAGGGACAGCTGATGGTGTTCTCTGACTTCTGTGTGCATGTAATGGTACAATCTCTCTCTCTCTCTCTCTCTCTCTCTCTCTCTCTCTCTCACACACACACACACACACACATTTTTAAAAAACAACCTTTCTGGAGGTATTTTGAAGGGGGACATGGGGAAAATGGACGAACTTAACTGGGAACACTAGCAACTCCAACATGGAACTCTGGGGGTCAGGATTTCCCCCAAGTATCAAAGCATAGTTCAAATAAGAGTGCTGTAATGAACAAAAAGAAATACTAAAACCTCCCTAGGTATGAGAACTCTGTTTAAAATAATAGATGAATACACCCTGAATATGGTGGTACATGCCTGTGATCTTGGGAGGTAGAGGCAGGAAGATCAAGAGCCCAAGGCCAGCCTGGGCTATGTGAGACCCTGTCTAAAAGTTTTAATAGTAAATAATCAAATGACTGAATGAATATATTGTTCTTTCTAGATTACTGTTTGCTTAATATTTTTCACTTTTGGAGATAGGGCTTCACTCTGTAGCCCAGGTTGGCCTGGAACCCTATACAGAGCCCAGAGCAGCTGTGAACTTGCAGTAATCCACCTCCTTTTCCCTCCCAAGTGATGAGACTGCAGATATAAGCTACCATGCATGGATCATTCATTTGTTTGTATTTTAAATTATATTTTTGAAAGTATAGAATAGTTACATTTTATAGTTTGTATTTGTTTCTAGGTATGTATACTTTTGCATAATTTGTATATATTTAAAACAGGTGATTGCTCAAAGTTAAGTCATTATTTTAATGCTTAAAGTAGTTTGGATATCTAAGTAAGACAAATTTTAATATTTTGAAAGCTAAAACAAAGAATTACCTGAGATATTTCATATGAGGAGATATTTGTGGGTTTTATTGAATATGTATATTAAACCAGAAATGATGCCTTCCCTGTATTCCCAGCACTCAGGAGGCAGAGGAGGAGGATCAGTAGCTCCAGGCAAGCATAGGCTATGTGGGGAGCCCCTGACTCAAACAAAACAAAACAAAAAAACTAAACAAAACAAAAAGCAAAGGTGTAATCTATACACTAGCTTTGTAACTGAAAGAGAAAAATTTGCTCTCACATTTTTTAAGATTTATTTCATTTTTAACTCTGTGTATGTGCATAGTTGTGTGTGTGTGTGTGTGTGTGTGTGTGTGTGTGTGTATCTGTGTCTGTGCATGCAAGGGCTGGAGCTACAAATATTTGTTAGCCCCTGAAGAAGGTCCTGGGAACTGAACTTGGGTCTTCTGCAAGAGCAGCAAGTGCTCTTAACCAGTGAGCCATCTCTCCAGCCCAGGCCCTCACATGTTTAAGGAACTGGTTCACCCCTGAGAAAACTTTTAAAAGAAAATTAACCTGGGCATGGTAACTCAGACCTTTAATCCCAGCACTCGGGGAGGCAGAGGCAGGCGGGTCTCTGTGAGTTGGAGGCCAGCCTGGTCTACATAGTGAGTTCCAGGACAGCTGGGGCTACAGGGAAACCCTGTCTCAAAAAGACAAAAAAGAAAAGAAAAGAAAAGAAAAATTGGTAACTATAGGTTTTGTAAGGAAGCAAGGGATTTGAAATATGACAATTATTCTCTGGTATTCCTTTAAATATGTACATGACATGTAGTTTCATCTTTAGGAGTTGAGGTAGGTGGTGTCCTACCACTTGGTCCATGGGGAAGTGATGCTCGTGCGCTCAGCATGAAGGCACAAGAGAAGCAAATGGCGGGGAAGGCAGGGGAAAGTGAGCTAGAAAGTGGAGGGAAACCAGGAGGAGCAAGGGTCGACAGCAGGAAACACAGTGGGAAGATGAGGGATCGGCGTCTTCTGAGCAGACTGTTCCAGGAGCTCTTTATGTTCTTACTTAATCTGTACAAAAAAAACTCATGAAGTAGAAGCAGAGGAATCGGGATGGCAGGACAAAATAACATTTCTAATCATACAATTAGCACCTGTGAAGCTAGCATTTAATTCCAAAGTCAACCTGCAATACTGAGTAACAAGAGAGGTTGGGAGCGTGACGATAAACTGAGACAGAGCTGCCCTGTTCCTCTTGACAGGGCCGCAACCTCTGTTGGCTCAACAACTGGACTAGCAGGGGCTTGACAGATGCCACAGGGCCACCACCCTGCCGCACACCTATCCGCCTACTGCTGTTCTTGTGGAACTGGAAGTGAGGGGTGGAGTTCACTGATGACTCCCAGATGCATGGCTTCTACCTTAATGCATTAGCTTAAGTGGGTGGAGCGGGAAGCAAACACAGAAATACAATGGCGATTTCAGCTAAAAGGGTCATTCTGCAGTTCAGGTCCTGCACAGAACTTGAAGCAATTCTTTGCCACTTGGGGTTAAGAAAGATAACCTTAATTCCCATGCTTACCCGCTGCTCTTATTTTTCTTCAACTCATGACGTGTAATACTGTATCTATAGCCAAAGGCTAGGGATGGGTTGTGTTTGGTAAAACATTACACTGGTTCCAGGCAATACTTAGTGACACTGAATGGTTTTAACCAGCAGGTCTCTGTGAACGAAAAAAGACAGGTGCCAGGGGATGCCTCCTGGGTTCCAAATACTGTGTAGCAATTGTTAGAAGACTGGAAATTACTACTTTTTAAACATATTCTTGTCAGTGCTAGGGCTTGAACCCAGGACCTTTATATGATGGGCAAGCACTCAACTACTGATCAACAGCCACAGCCACATTTGAATGAAGCCCTGACATAAGCTTCCTGTGACTTAGATCTGACTGCAGCAAAACCTTTACACAGACATTTGAATTACAGCTTTAATAGACAGGTTTTTTTTCTTAAAATATGAAGCACAAGAAAAGCTCTTGACACTGTTTGCTCAGACTACACCTTCAATATATTCTTTTGTTATTTCCTGCAATGGCCAGCGACTGTCCTGCTTGCTCTCTTAATGCTACTTGGGTCTTGTGACTTTTTAATTTACTTTTGGTAGGAGTGTGTCATTTCATAGTACAGCTGTCCTTGTCCCAATGTTGACAGGCATTTGGCTTTCAGATTTCTAACACTTTGTCAAGGTTACAATAGACAGTTTTCTGCAGACAGCTTCCACACTGCTACGGCCTGCAGAGTCGTTCTCTAAAGTGGGCTAGAACCGTTATCATGTACTTCCAAAGTCTCTGTCCAGAAAGAGACCATCATCCCTTCCAGGAATGCATTAGTGTCTGCTTATTCTGTGCCTATAGTTCCCAATTATTACAATTATTTTTGAGGTAGAATTTCCTCTGTGCCACCCAGGCTGGCTCAGAACTCCTGGGCTCAAGTGATCTTGAGTACTGGGACCTGGAGCAAACATACCACCACCCCAGAGATACTGAACATGTTTTCAAATGTCAAGTTAAGAAGATGCTCTACCACTGAGCCCCTGCCACAGAGGCTCACTTTGTGCAGTTTGCCACCTAAGCTTCTCTTTCATGTCAAGTCCTGGCACCATCCTGAGTCTACTCGATGTACACGTGGATATCACATCAGTGGTGTAGTCCTTGTTCTTGACCCCTTCATTTCTAATGCCATCTTTACAGCGTACCTTCTACGGTCCCAGTTGAGCTCCCTTCATCTAGAACTGCTTGGATCTCTGAGTTTCAGCTCATCTTGATGCCTTCTTTCTGCTTTCTGCTTTTTTTTCCCAGACACTCCCATGAGACCTGCTAGTCCCACTGCTGAGGCTTCTGGTCCCACCCTTCTACCCTATGTAAGATCATCCATGTGCAGCACTCTTCCAAAAATGAGGCAAACAGAGTAACACTTTGAGAAGCAACACTTTTTAATCTTCTTTGGAATTGTGTAATAGCCAGTGGTTTTTCAACCTGAACACCCCTAGCCACTGTTTGGGAATATGAAAGTTGTACTGGATTGTCACAAAGTCTAAGAAGATCCAGCTATTTTTTTAACATACAGATGTCCCAGGATGTATGTCCTTCAAAACTTAAGATGCTCACAAAAAATAGTTTTCCACCTGACAGCGAAGTAGAAAAGCTGCCGTATGTGAAACACACACTATTATTCGGGGTCCCATTTATCTGCGAATCCCATCCACAGGACCCACCCTAAAAACTCTTGCACGAATGACACAAACCTGTTGGCAGTACTCAACTTCTTTGGAACTCCCTCGTGTTAGTCCTTCTGCCATACTTTAAATCTCAAAATAAACTTTTTCTGTCTTTTAACAAGGTCTAGTTATAAGTATAAACACAATAACTCCTTTGGATTTCCCTAGAACTAGGAGAGATTATAAATTTTACAAGGAACTTCACCAACTCTAAGGTAATCTTAAAAATAACATAAATTGTATAAATCTTATATAAAACATCACTATTAATCACAAATGTCATCTTTACTTTCTGTTCCTTAAAGGATTAGGTAGGGTTTAAGCCTAATTCAAACTATTATTTTATAGATAGCTGTGGCAGGGTTTTAAGCAGGAACTCAGTGTTTATAGGAAATATACCATCATAAAGTGAAATAAAATAAAATTGCTCTCAGATCCCTGTGGGGTCGCACCACCTGCCCCGTCATCCCCTTGCCCCTCCGTGTGCCCTTACTTCCTTGGACGACTCACTGTTTCCTGGGTAGCAAGTGTGATTTCTCTTCTGAGTCTTTTGACATAGTGTGACTCACTGTTCTTATTTCAAAAAGCATGCTCATCCTTTAGACCAACTCAAGATGAACTCTAATTACCTATTAACTCATCAGAATTATTTTGTCATAGTTCATCTTTACATTACTTTTATCTCTTTGTGGTTATTTTATTTAATTAAGTCATATGTTCATGAGTTCATATATGGCCTGTAGCAAATTCCTGGAACTTAGGGCTGTGTCATTTCATTTTTGGGTCAGTGCCCCACAGAATACAGAACTGTGTCTCACAAGCAAGTGTGTGGTAGTACACCACTCATCAAAGAAGCTTGTTTGTGCAACAGATGGAGGCTACTGCAGAATTACACAACTGATCAGACACAGAGAATACATGTCTGAGAGATGCCAAGTACTACGTGACACATCTGCAGTTGAACCTCTATACCTAAGGCTCATGGAACACAGTGGAACAAGGGGTAGAGAGAAAACTAGTGCATCCCTCAACTCTCACCAGTAAACCTTCCTTATACAAGAGTGTGATGTACACAGAAGGCTACAACTGGCCAAGTTTTAAAGAATAAGAGACTTCAGTGTGTGTATCCCTGGATGGGACTCCTACATTGAGCCTCACCCACCCACACCTCAGGGACCATTGTGGAAGAGGGGACGGAAAGATTGTAAGTGCCAGGGTTGGTCCGTGAACACAGGAAAGCAAAGACTTTCAGGCTACTGGAAACTTGCACATGTGAACTTGTGGCGATGTTGAGCACAGGACCCATGACAACTCAATTAAACAGGGGCCAGAGAGGAAGAGAGAAATGGGCGGCAGTCCCCAGACTGAGAACTATTGGGAGACAGATTGCTGCTGGATGAGGGAGAGGTGCCTTACATACGATCTGTAGGTTGGCTGACTAGACTCCAGTGGATGAATGTACAGTGAAAGACATCTGGGTGTATGGCAGAATACGTGAGGCCCAGTGGGGAGATGGTGGGTCATGGATGGGGGAGGGGTTCTAAATTTGATTAAGAACTGTCGTATAAAACTACAAAAACTCAATAAAATTTTTTTTTAATAAAAGAACTGTCTCGGCTTCTCATTTCTCTTAGAGTGCCCTATGTATTCCTCCTTAGTGATGACCATAAGTTGTAGTAATTTTCTGCATTTATTACATTTATTGCCCAAATCACTCAATGAAATGCAGTCTATGAGGAGCATAGGTACCACTCACCATTGATTCTCTAGATGAAGCATCAAATCTGCTTGTTTTTTGCATTAATTTAGCCACCAGATGGTCAGCTCTTCAAGTTACTGACAAATGCACAATTCATTTTTAGATTTTTTTTCCTAGTGTCTCATTAAAAAACTAATTGAAAGTCACACATCTTTACTAAGAATGTATAGATGAAATCAAAAGATCTTAGAATGGAAAGTTACACAGAGCAGTTTGTCTTTTCTAATTATCATAAGATATACTATGCTAACTAGTTTCGAGTTCAGGCTGATGGTGATAATACAGCCGTGTTTGCAGCTGTTACCACCATTCCCCCAGCTCTGTATCTTGTGGAACTAAAACTTTATACTTTTGAAATAATAACACACCACCCCTCCCCATCCCAGACTCCCACACAATTCTCGTTCTCTGACTTCCACCATAGCCAGTGACTCTTATGAGTCAAATCATAAAGTGTTTGTCTTCTGTGCCTGGCTAGTCATTTAGCACAGTGTCCTGAAGGCTCATTCAAACTCAAGTATCCATGTTGAAGAATTTCCTCTTAAAAGCTTACTAATATGGACTGTATATATACACCACATTTTGCTTGTTCATTTACTGATGGACTCTTAACTTTTCTGAACAGCGTCATTATGAACATGAGTGGACAACTATCTCCTTGAGACTTTCAATTCAGGATGAGTATTACTCAGAAATAGAATTGCCGGCTCAGACAATTAATTTTTTAAAATTTATTTATTTATTTTTACACCCACTTCCCAGATAGCACCCTCCCATAGCCTCCTCCCCCACTAGAGCCCTTATACTCTGATATCCCTGCTACTGTCTGCTGTGTTGTCGGCACCCCCAGCCATTCCCCATTACTTGCCCTTCTGGTGAATCTAGTCAGCCTATCTAGAGGTCTTTGTTTTAGGAGGGTCAGCTGTTCCTCATCTAGCGGTAATCAGTTGTCAATATTCCTTTGGATAAGATTGGGGTTTGCTATTTTTTAAAAATTTAGAAGCCTCATGTTGTTTTTCATAATGGCTGCATCATTTTACAATCCCACTTACAGTACCTGAGAGTTCCAGTTCCTCCACATCTTTATCAATACTTTCTGTTCTGTTCTTGTTGGTTTTGTTTGTTCTGATAGCAGCATCTTAGTGACTGTAAGGTAGTATCTTATTGGATTAAATGTTTGAGGTACGCTGTCAGGAAGACAGAACTAATGCAAACAAAATTGATAGCAGAAGAAGACTCAAAGATTTTTAATGTTCAATTAACATGTGAGAATGTCCAACCTGATTCTGGAAATGAACATCAAAACCATAAGAGGGCAGCAAAGTAAATGTTAGAAAGCTTCACGATGCTGGGTGCTGGGGAGGACAGGTGGGGTCCCTTTGGGATTTTGTGGACAGCACGACTCAAGGAAACACATCCATGTAAGCAATTCTGCTCCAGGACTAGAAGCCCACAGCAGTGCTTCCAGGCCACATGAAAACATGCAGTAGCTTTTAGGAGAAGCCTGGGACCCAGCAACCCTAACAAGCTAGGTTTGGTCACCCATCCAGTGAAAGCACCGAAAGAGATTTATTCAATGAGAACACACTGGGAAGAAGAACAAGATGTCCAGGGTCCCCCAAGTACCTCCATCTTCAGGGTACTGGCATGAGGGTTGAGTTAAAGAGAGGGCAAGAGGTGTGCAAAACCAAGCAGTCCTTGTCAAGGTGTGGTCTCACTGGTTGCTGGCCAATGGCCTTGACTCCAGTTTATCCTGCAGTTATCTTCTTGAGTCTGGTGATCTGGTAGAACATCAGAACTGTATGATTTCTCGTCCTGGGAGACAAATTCCTCTTCTAGCTGGTATCAAGACTTTAGTATTTCCCTTCCCTGACCATGAGATTTCTTGGGGGAAATTCCAATTCCTTGTGCCAGGGGGCACAAATGTCTCTACTTAAAATATCTTCATTCCTGTCTGGATGGCTATAGTGTCACCTCAATGAAAATAACACATGCCTAGTTCCAGCAGGTAGCAGAGAAATGAATGCAGGAGGCAGACGTTACCCATCATGAGGACCTACTGGGATCTGGTCCACAGGGTTTACACACACGCTATAGGTTAAGAAATGCCTGGACTAGGTTTGTTTGCTCTTATCTGTAATACCACTGTGGACTTGGTACAGGGATGCCATGGAGGGGACTGAGAGCCTCTGAACGTCCTGTGGAACTGTCACTTAAGGGTAAGTGCCTTGCTCCAGCAGCCCCAGCAGGCTCAAGAGCCAACTGAAGAGACAGGGAGTAGTGACCAGCAGAGACAGGTGATTTAATCAATGCGCATTGGGAAGGAACAGACAAAGGGCCCCGGGACTCTGATTAAACTTGGGGGCGGCATACTGATAAAAGCTGGATGTAAAGAGAGCTAAGTAGGGGCAGAGGGCAAGCGATATGCAGAATTAGTAGGTCCCAGTCAAGGTGTGGTTCCATCCTTGTTCCTGTTCAATAAGAAGTTGTTATATTTGTTCATCTGGATCCTACAAGGTGATCTGCTCCAGGGAGTCCCCTCTCCATCATGGAACGTGTCCTCATCCTGGGGCTGTGATCTTTGAGCCTGGTGGCCTTGCTGTCCCTTGTGGGCTCAAGAGAGGGGTCAATCCTTTTTACCAACAGCACTTTCTAATTGCCTGTTATACTTCTAGAGCTGAGTGAAGCTCTGTAAAGCCTGGGGAGGCCACAGTGTCAGGCTAGAAGGTGAGGCTCTGATGATGTTAGTGGATATCAGGGTTCAGTGGACACCTCAAAATGATCCTAGGATCTTGTGTTGCAGATCAAAAAAGCGAGCAGTCTGTAAAGTGCTTTCTATGCATGCATGAGGAACTGAGCTTGGATCCCCAGTGCCATGGAAAAGCCAGGCATGGTGGTGCACATCTGTAACCCCACCATTATGGAAAAGCCAGTCAGGGCAGTGCACATCTGTAACCCCATGGAGAAATGAAGAAAGAAGTATCCTCAGGACTTGCTGGCCAGTCTAGCAGAGCTGTTGTGCTACAGGTTGAGAGTGAGAGACTCAGTGAGAGACTGTGCCTCAGGTGGACAGGGACTGGAGGGATTGCTCAGAGGTTAAGATGGATGGCTGTTGCAGGGGACCCGGGGCTCAGTTCCTAGCACCCACGTGGCAGCTAACAACCATCTGTAACTCCAGTTCCAGGGCATGTGTGATGTCCTCTTCTGACCTCCACAGGCATTGCACACACATGGTGCAATTACAGACATGCAGGCAAAACACTTCTACACATAAAATAAAAAATAATAAAATATAAAAAAATAAGGTAGACAGTAATAGAGGAAAACACCCAAATCAGTCTCTGGCCTCTATACATACACATGTACATGCACACACATGAACATGGACACACACAAAAAAGAGAAAAAGGAAGGAAGGAAGGAAGAAAATAAGAAAAGGAAAGAAAGAAAAGACAAAAGGAAAGATATGTTTCTGAAGAGGGCAAAGTGGGCAGAGAAAAGCTCTCAGCTCAAAAGCCACACTATACAAAGGACGGGAGACCTTGTCTCACAACATAAGGTGGAAATTAATCGAGGAAGACACCTGGTGTTGACCTCCGGCACACACGCGCACGCACACACACACACACACACACACACACACACAGACACAGTGCACGCATCTGAACACATACATGTCCCCACATACATACCTCACACAGAAAGGGAGGGAGGAAGAGAGGAAGGGAGGAAGGAGGGAAGGAGGGAGGGAGGGCGGGAGGGAGGGAAGGAAGGAAGGACATTTTTTTCTTGCTTGAAGAGAACTTTTAAGTCTTTCAATACTTTGTGGGTATATGCAGCCTCTTCTTTTAAGACATGTTTGAGGCTGTGGGTACACAGAAGGAAGAAGTTTTATTCTAGAAAATCACTTCTTGAGTTCTTTTAGTCTGGGTGGGGTAAGTCTCTACCAACTCTGAGGAGGTGTCATCAAACATCAGAAGATATTTGTGTCCTTGACAGGGCTCATCTACCAGTAGTGCTATAGTTGATCTGATTCTAAGTGTCCTAGTTACCCACATTACACATGACTGAAGAAATAAACTACAGGTCTAAGGATGGCCCCTAACCTTTAGGTGAGGACTTCCAATGATCTGCCTTGTTATATAGGCCACGCCCAAGACTGGGGCTGATAAAAACAACTCTTTTGGCTATTGGGCATTCTCTCCAACAATTGTTACTACACAAATTTATTTATTAAGGGGTTTGGAGTGACTAATTAAGGCAGAGAACAAAAACCCAATATTAGAAAGAAAATTAACATTTTTACCTGTCATGTCCAGGGTTACCTGAGGTAACCCCAGTGAATTGCCGGAGTGGTTATCACCAGTGACCCTTGGGCAGCTCCACTCTTTAAGGGCAGCCATGCCTGTAACTGAAGACCCACCCTCTATTTGGAAGGGAGGACATCATTCCTTACACTGTTTTCATGCTTTGCAGAGGAGGTGAAGCTAGTTCTCAGAACCCGGCTGAGATTAGTCCATTTCCATGTCCTAGTTTCCCATGGACTAGTCCGTTACCATGTCTGGAGCAGACATTAAAATTTAGGACTTTGTATTTAAGTATTTAGAAAAAATCCGACTCTAAGAGAAATGTTAATAACCTTTAAGTATGGTAAATGCTATGTATGCATGCCCTTCCATCACTATGTCCCGTAACTTTTGCATGACTCCTTCAGGCTTCCTATGACGTGCCGACTCTTCCTGCTTTCCCCATATCTTCCTCATCCATTTTGAAACTATGCTTTAAACAAAACTACTATTGCTATTCTTCTCTAATCTAAGAAGCATTTCCTTTACTTCTTAAGCTATTTTTTTTTTTTGTCTTTCTGAGACAGGGTCTCCTGGTAGCCCCAGCTGTCCTGGAACTCACCAGGTAGACCAGGCTGGCCTCCAACTCATAAAGATCTGCCTGCCTCTGCCTCCCAAGTGCTGGGATTAAAGGCCTGTGCCACCACGCCCAGCCCTTTTTAAGCCATTTTATTTTTAATTGTCTGAGTGTGTGTGCGTGTGCATGCACTAGAGTGCAGGTGAGGGTGTCAGATCCCTGGAGCTGGAGTTACAGGTGGTTGTGAGCCATGCAACATGGATGCTGGGAATCATACTCAGGTCTCCTACAAGAGCAGCACTCACTCTTAATTGCTGAGTAATGTCCTTAGCACCTAACATTTTAAAACATATTTTTATTTTATGTACATGAGTGTATTGTTTGCACATATGTAAGTGCACCCATGTCATGCAATGCCTGTGGAAGTCAGAAGAGGGATCCCATGGAACTGGAATTAAAGACAGTTGTTAGCTGCCATGTGGATACTGGGAACTGAACCCAGGTTCTCTGCAAGAGCAGCCTTAAGCTCTTAAACACTGAGCCATCTCCCCAGCCCCAAGCCCCTAACATTTTAAAGAAATCAAGAATATATTCCACATCAATAACTTCATCTCCTTTTTACTTGACAGTTCCTTTTTGTCTTATTTATCTTTAGAAAGCATTTCTTTCTTTTTATTTTTGAGGATTTAATACACAAGTATTGTATTTCCACCATTCTCCATTCCCCTCCAGCTTCTCCTATGGCCCCCAACTCTCTCCCAACTACTGACCCTCTTCTTTGTTTTCTATTGTTACATAGACATACATATGTACATACAGTTATAAATATGCATATATAAAGCACTGACTCCTTTAGTGGTGCTCGTGTGCAGCTGTGTTTAGGACTGCCCACTTGGGATTAGATAAACTCTCAGGGAGCTGGTCCCTGGAGAAAACTGATTCTCCCTCCATCAGCATCCATCACCTGCCTGTAGCTCTTCATCTTGAGGTGGGACCCATGAAATTTCCCCCATGCACCTTGGCATGTCAGCTGTCTTTGTCATTCTGTAGATCTTGTTAGTCTACCACACTGTGGAGATTTCACTGGTGCAGATTCCCTATCACATCTAGAAGGCAGTAACTAGCAGCAGGTTCTTGTTCCTCTGGCTCTTACATTCTTTCCACCCCCTCTTCCATGATGTTCCCTGAGCTTCAGGTGTAGAAGTTACATTGTAAATGTATGACTTAATCATGTCTTTCATCATAATAAAATAACTATATTCCAATGAAAATATAGAAGCTATATCGGAAAACAAGCAAAACACTGTAATAGTCCTCAAGACATATCCACTCTCTCGTCAACCAAAGGCAGTATAAAAGAATGGGATTCACTAAAGGCCTTTAAAAAAAGCCATATGGAAACCTACCACTATAGAAGCTTCTGAAAGTATATGCATATACATTATTAAAAGATACTAAAAAGAGTTAGCTTATAACAGGGGATATTGCCCCTACTAGACACCATAGTCTAGCAAAGTAAAACTCAATGCCAAGAATGGGATCCATCTTTTGAAAGTGTTGACCAAGAAGGTCCTACAGACCTTCAAACAATATTGGCCATTGCCCCTGCTCTTGGTTACCCACAAGAACAGTAAGACCCTATTGCTGAAGATACTACATACATGAACCATAGAACAAACTAAAGGAAATCAAACTCATACTGATTTTGAAGCTTTATCTCTACTGGCTAGCTTCATAATGCTGGAAGGTACCATGCAAGCTACCTGGAGACAACATTTAGCATAACCCTTACCACCCTGCTGTGAATCCTGAGAGCTATGACAAGTGGCCTAGCAAGGTATGCTCCTCAGTGCAATGGTGGCATGAATATTATAGGAGTATCCAGTGAATTTTTAATTGGTTCTAAGGCCTGCTTCATAGGATGGAGCACATACCTGACGCTGGTATTAGGCCTATGAGGCTGAGGCTAGATAACCCGCAGGCCTATAGAGTCAGGTTTGTGTCCCCAGATGTCCTTCGGTATGGGATCATTTGCTGGATCAACCTACAAGAGTCTCCTTAAGCAAGACTGGTGTCCTCTTCCCAGCAGCAATCAGTTACAAACAGTTCCTCAGGTTACGTTGGAGTTTCTTACCCACTTCCTCCTATGTATGTGAAAGTGTTTTCTGGTTTGAGCTCATGTGGAATGTATGCATGTCACCATCATTGCTGTAAGTTACAGAATCTCAATTTCCTTACTGAATTTTTCCTTCATTTTAAAATTTATCAGACTGGAGAGATGGCTCAGTGGTTAAGAGCACCAACTGCTTTGCAGAGGACCCAGGTTTGAATTCCAGCACCCACATGGTGGCTAATAACTGTCCCTAACTCCAGCTCCAGGGGATCCAACACCCTCTTCGGACCTCCGAGGGCATTGCACACATGCGTGCACCTACATACATGCAGGCAATACACTTATACACATAAAATAAAAATAATAAATAAAAATTTAAAAATAAAAAATAAAATTTGTTCTCCGTATTGTGAACCTTTTCCTCCACCTTGTTAGCTTTCTCAAGAACGTCCTGAACTGATTTCCTCATGTCATCATCCTCACTCTTGTTTCCCTCACAACATCATCCCTGATCCCTCTCAAAGTAGGAGCCTGAACGCTTCTGGCAACTTGCGATACCCTTATCTGTATTTCAGGTGCTGAGCTGTCTGTCGGCTGCGGAGACGTGGTAATGACTTATTTTTCCAGATTTAAAAAAATTTCTTTTTGTGATCTGTACATCTGTTAAGGCAGATGCGTCCTGCAGTTTCTATTTTTTTTTCTTTTTCCCACTCTTTTTGTTTCTTTTCTTTGAAGTGACTCTTAATGGTGAGTCGCCTTCACTTGGTCCTACAATGTCCACCACTATTGAAGAAAAGCTGATTACAGTAACCCAAGCAGTGGCATCACAGCAACCCTAGGGCTGGCAGACAGTCAGAGTCACTTATGTACTGCACTTACACCTGGATGAGAGTCACAGGCAGAACCAGGATACTGAAAGGAAAAACATTTCTTTTAGAGCGAAGATTGTTAGTAATTAAATAAGTAGAGTCAATGGAGGAAGGGAAAAGGGAGAGTAAGATAGGAATAAGAGAACTAAAACCAGGAAATATTAAAAAGTTGCAGAAAAAGAGACAAACTAAACAAATACTAACTACTGGAATTCAAAAGCATACATTTAAAAATAAATTAAGAATAAAATGATAATGAAAATATTATAACCCATTATTTCTTCCTTGGGATAGGTGTGGTTTCTCCACTCCCAAAACTCTCCTTTGTAACTGGTTTTGCAGGTGGAAAGAGGCCTGTTAGTCTCAGTAACTCAAACAAATTAGATTGTAAGGTACGCCTTCCCGAGAGGAGCTTGGTCAGACCCAGCTTTAGGGTGGAGTTTTCTGTTCTGAGCATAGAGTGCCTCCCCTCATACCCTGCAAACCGGCCTTCCACCTGCTCACTTCTCTTTGCTGAGTCACCCTCTGTGCCTCCACCTCGCAGCTGTCCTGTCACTCTGTGTATTTCTGATACGATTCCTGTTTTCTTAGAACAGTCTGTTCTTCCTTACCCTGACTCTTCTTCTTTACTGGGTCAGACAGAAGCAGCTTCTGACCACCACCTTATCCCCTGTCTTTATGCAGATATTGTACTGCGTTTGTTAGCATAGCTTTGGAGTCAAACTTCATAATCAGGAAGTGTACATCAAGTAGTTTCATTCTTCTTTCTTCAAGATTCTTTTGTGGGAAGGGGTTATGTGCTGGTTACTTTTGGTCAACTTGACCAAGCTAGAGATACCTCAGGAGAAGAGACTTCAGTTGAAGACTTTCTCCCATCAGACTGGCTTATAGCCATGCCTGGGGGCCTTCTCTTAATTGCCAGTTGGCATAGGAGGGCCCAGCTCACAGAGGATGGTGTCGTCCTTTGATATGTGGCCCTGGGCTGCAGAAGAAAGATAGCTGAGCTCCCGGGGAAAAGCAAGCCAGTAGCAGCGTTCCTCCATGGGCTCTGCTTCAGCTCCTGCCTCCAGGTTCCTGCCTTGAGCTCCTGCCCTGGCTTCCCTGGATGATAGACTATAACTTGTAAGATGGAATAAACCCCTTCCTTCCCAGTTTGCTTTTGGTCATGGTATTTTATTACAGCAACAAAAACTAGCTATTGCATGCTCTTTTGGGTCTGAAAGATTTCATAGGAACTGTAGGATAGTGCTATGGCTTGCATTCTCTAATACTCATATTTTGGGACATGACTGCACATACCCTAGTAGTAAGTCATTGCTGTAGAATCCTTCTATAGCCCTTCTGCCACATGTGGCTACAGCGACTTTCTTTGTAGTGAATAAAGAGATTAGATTACATTTAATATTCTAAAGTTATAACTGCAATTTGAATGTACACTGGTTTAGGATGTGCTTTCGTTTTGAAGTTTATTGAGTCATAGGTCAGTTGCTCATCTGAGTTGTTTCTTGTCTTTATAGTGCTATCATGTCAAAATTCTGCTTCTTTATAATGGGCCCACCTCACTTTGTGATCATCACAAGATTACATATTTGCTTTTGTGTTCTGAGGTAAGAGTCTCATTATGTTGCCCAAGCTGTGATCAGATTTCTGGGGTCCTGACTCAGTCTGCCAAGTAGTTGGGAGTATAGGTACACAAAATTGGCTGAAGTTCAAAATTATAACCTTTATGCATTGTGTGTCCCAGAACATAAAGTGAAAATAATTTTAAATGCATTAATCTATTAACTTACGTAGAACACCAAACTGGAGATGCTACTAAATTCTAATTAATGATTAATTAATTAATCTCTCATAGTTTTCTATGTGGTTACTTTTACTGATATATTTGTGATTTCATATGGATTTAAATCACAGCATAACATCCCTCCCTTTATTTTCGCTGTGAAGTAGTTCTGTGAGCATTTCCTGCATACAGGCATACCAATCATAAACTGCCTCAGTTTCAGTTTATCTGAAAAGTTTTGATTTCTCCCTCACTTTGGGAGAGCAGTTTTACTGTATGCAGAATTCTTGGATGACAGCCTTTTAGCACTTTGAATATATTGACCCAATTCCTTCTTGCTGGCAATGTAACTGAGGGAACTTTACAGCTCATAAATTATTCACTTCCTGCAGTTGAATTTTTTCCCTTTAACTTTTTAAAGTTCAGTTTTAAAAGTGTCTCATAGGCTACCCAGATGTGCAGCATGCTCAGCAGCTCAAGGCACTTGTGTGCAGGCCTGACCACCCGAGTTCTATCCCAGATCCTACAACGCAGCAGAAGAGAATCAGCTCCTGAGGGTTGTCCTCTGACCTCCACACACACTCTGTGGCCTATGTACACCTATCTTTATCCCCCCACCCCCTTCACACAATAAATGAATGAATGAATAAATAAATAAATAAATATCCTAATTAGCTTTATTGATGTAATAAAACACTCTGACCAAAACCAACTTGTGGAAGAAAATGCTTATTTGGCTTACACATCTTGATCACAGTTTATCTTTGAGGGAGGCCAGGGCAGGAACTCAAGGCAGGAACCTGAAGCAGAAACTGAAGGGCTTCAGGTCAGGAGCCATGGAGGAATGCTGCTTCCTGGCCTGCTCGTCTGGCCTGTGCTCAGCCTACATTTTTATAAAACCCAGGACCATTTACCCAGCAGTGGCACCACCCACAGTGGGCTGGGCCCTCCCACATCACTTAACAATCAAGAACATACCTTATAGGTAAGTCCACAGGCCAATCTGATAGAGGAAATTCCCCAATTGAGGTTCCCTCATTTCAGGTGTGTCAAATTGATAACCAAAGCCAATCATGACAATAAAAGATTTTTAAGTATCCTAGTGTGAGTCTTGAGTTCATTTCACTTAGTATCCATGTGGATTCTTGATTATGAATATTCAATCTTTCATTGCTGTGGAGTGCTTTGTCATTTCTTAAAACAATCTCTGTGCGATTCCTCTCCATCTTCCCCTTCTGGTACACCCTCATATGTGTGTTGGTCTGCATGTTGTTGACCATAGGCCCAGGAGGCTTTCCTTCAACCTATTTTCTGTGTGTTCATCAGACAATATGTTGATTGTCCAATCTTCGGGGTCATGAATTCTTTCTTCTACTTTGAAATCTAATTTTCATTTCAGTTATTGCATTGTAGGCTCCAAAATTTTCTCTTGAGTTTCTTTTTATTCATATTTCCATTATTTTACATTGTTTTGTTTTTTCTTAACTTTCTTCACATCTTTAATCAGTACTTTGAGAATGTTTAGGATGATATTTTTTTAAATTTTTGATGCCAACCATCAAGTTTTGATCAAAGATAGTTTTTAATTTTTCACTTAAATGTGCAGTGCTTTTCTGGTTCTTTATATACTGTGTGATTTTATTTTTGCTAAAATTGGACATTTAAATTCAAGAATATAGTAATTATAAAAGTCAGAGTCTCTTCCTTCCATGGGGTTTGCTATTTTTGCCGCTTTTTAAATTGTCTCTATGCCAAAAAGCAGCCTGTGGTGTAAACCTAAGACTGTTTTGAGCCAGAACCTTTCTTTGATTATGTGTAGTCACTTTGCAATTTCCTTGAACGCGCAGTTGTTTTTTAATGTCATAGTATTTGACGTCTCATTCTGCATGTTGTATAAAAGAAACTTTAAGTGGAAGAGAATGAGGATAGCTCTTTGGATGTTCTAGAAGTCAATTCAGGCAGAACAAGAGGGGTTTGGTCAACAGGAGGAGGTGTAGCAATGGTGGTCAGCTTCTCTTTGTCTACCCCCTGTGATCTGAAGCAGCAACCAGCAATCCAAGCAAAGATTGTCAGCATTTGGAGCATATGGTAGTTCTGCTCACTTGGGGACCTGAGAGCTGACTGCCTGTTGTGGAGCTTAGGGTGAGACAGGAAGCTGCCACTGTGCCAAGGGCTAGAATTACCAAAGCTAACTATAATTTACCTTCAAGCCTCTGGCTGGAAGTGCAAGCCTTCGATAGGCTCTAGACTTCCAAAATAGTTACATCAGACAGATTCTGCCAGGACAGTAGGAGACAGAGTTTTGCTGTTTCTATACCATCAGCTTATTAAAATCCTTCAAAATTAATTTGTTTTGTTAAAGACTTTATTTTTATTTCCTGTATATGAGTGTTTTATCTGCATGTGTGTATGTGCACCACTTGAGTGCAGGGCCCAGGGAGGCCAGAAGAGGGCATCCTTACCCTGGAGCTGGAGTTCTGGATGGTTGTGAGCCACCTTGTAGGTGCTGCCACCTGGGTCTGGGTCCTCTGCAAGAGCACAAGTTCTCTTAACTGTTGGGCCATCTTTCCAAACTCAGGATTAGTTTCTTTATATTTTTTTCCATTTTTCAACTAGGGTTTTTATTACAGATTTCTAAAATATATTTTCAATTTTTGCAAATTTTATATAGTTTGATCATATCTAGATCCCCTCCCATATCTT
>NW_008334929.1:3061971-3099269 GCF_000622305.1 Nannospalax galili | reverse complement strand
CTCGTGTGTGTGTGTGTGTGTGTGTGTGTGTGTGTGTGTGTAGAGAGAGAGAGAGAGAGAGAGAGAGAGAGAGAGAGAGAGAGAGTCAGGTTTGTGTCCCTATTCTTCAGTGTGGGTTCATTCACTGCAACCTGGACAAACTACTAAGAACATCGTCCTTAAGTGACCGAATCTCCTGGTCATTGGTTGGCAAGAGTTCCACAGATAAGGCTGGGGTTCTTATACACTTTCCATTTGCTATTCTGACTTACATGGGATTTGTCCATGTTGTCAGCATTGCTGTGGGTTCATATGAAACTGAACAGCTGTCTGGATGGTCATTCACTTCCTCTGGCTTTTATACTTTCCACCCACTCTTCTGCAGTGATCCCTGAGCCTTGGGAGGCAGGAATTGGATACAGGCGTCCTCTTCAGGGCTAAGCAGGCTGCAGCCTTGTTTTCTCTGCACCTTGGTCAGTTGCGGTTCTCTGTGTTAATTACCATCTGCTGTATGAGGAAACTTCTCTGCTGAGAGTTGAGAGATGCATTATCTATGAGTATAAAAGTAAGTCATTAGAAATCAGCTTAATATATATCTATTTAGCAGAACAGTTGTATTAGACTTTCTCCCATGGCCTGGGGGCTGTCTAGCTCAGGCTCCTAAGCCTGATACCAGTGTCAGATATGGGCTCCATCCTATGAATTAACATTAAATCCAATTAGAAAGTAGTTGGGTATTCCAGTAATATTTGGGCCATTATTGTACCGGTGAGCAAATCTTTCAGGCCTGTTTTTGCTGCAGCTCACAGGAGTCACAGCTGGGTAAGATTCATGATAAATTTTCTCTTCATGGTAACTTCCAACACTATAAAAACTAGCCACTAGAGATGAGGCTTTGAAGTCAGCACCAGCTTGATTTCTCCTTGTTCGTTCTACAGCTCATGTGTGTTGTGTCTTCAGCAGTAGGGTCTTACCATGAAGTTCTGGTGGTAACCAAGAGCAGGGGCAATGACCAGTGTTGTTTGAGGGTCTGTGGGACCCCTGGTCAACAGTGTCAAAAGAGGGAGTCCATTCCTGGCCCTGGGCTTTTACTTTGTAAGTCTATATTATCTATTAGGGGCAATGTCCCCCTGTTATAAGGTAGCTCCTTTTACTCATTTTATAAGGTACAAGTAGATACTGTAAGTAGCTTCTATAGTGGTAGGTCTCCGTATGGCTTTTCTAAAGGCAGTTGGTGTTGGTTATCCCTCCCCATACCCCCTTCTCTGCCCTCCCCTTCCAGTTCCCACTGCTTTTAACCCTTCCTACTCTACTAATTCCCTTTCTCCCTTTATATGATTACATTCTACCGCCCATCCCAGGGAGCTTCTCCCCCAACCGTGGCCATTTTTAGTTTCTTAACTCTCTGGATTTTCAAATCGAAGCATGCATGCATAGCTAAGACTTCAAAGCTAGCATCCAAGAGAGAGAACATGTGACTTTTGTCTTTCTGGGTCCATATTACTTCACTCAGGATGACTGTTTCCAGTTCCATCCACTTACCTGAGAATTTCATACTTTTGTTCTTTAAGAGCTGAAGGATACTGCGTTCTGTACATGTAACAAACCTCCACTATCCAGTCATCAGTTGATGAACACCAGTCATCAGTTGCTTCCAGTTCCTGGTTATGACAAAAGGGCTGCAATGAACATGGGTGAACAGGAGTTTCTGTAGTATAAAGTTTTGGGGGTATGCACCCAAGACTGGTATGGCTGGATCAATAAGGGAGATCAATTTCTGGCTTTTTGAGGAATCTCCACAGATTTCCATAGTGGCTGCACCAGTTTGCACCACCACCAGCAGTGGATAAGCATTCCCCTTTCTCCACATCCTCTCCAGCCTTTGTCCTTGTTTGTTTTTTGGATCTTAGCCATTCTGACTGTGGTAGAATGAAATCTCCAATTACTTTTAATGGCCTTTTTCTTTAGAGAACTCCCTATTGAACACTTTTCCCAATTTTTAATTGGGTTTTTTTTGAGGGGGTAGGTTTTTAGTTCTTTTATAGTGCAGATACTCACCCTCTGTCAGAACTATAGCTGGTAGAGGCTTGTGCCCATTATGTACACGGCTTCTTCACTTGAAGGATGGTGTCCTTTGCTGTGCTTTTTAGCTTCATGAGTTCCCATTTGTCAGTTGTTGAACTTAACGCTTATGCTATAGGGGTCCTGTTCAGAAAGTCCTTCCTGTGCCTATAAATTGCAGTGTGTTCTCTACTTTCTCCTCTGTCAGATTCATTGTATTGTGTCTTATACTGAGGTCCTTGATCATTTGGAGTTGAGTTTGTGCATGGTGAGAAGTAGGGACACAGGTTCATGCTTCTACATGCAATTGTCCAATTTGACCACCACCATTTTGTTTTGAGCAGGCTGTCTTTTCACTAGTGTGTATTTGTGGCTCCTTTGTCAAAAATCAGGTGGCTGTAAATGTGTGGATTTAAATATGGATCCTCAATTCTGTTTCACTGATCAATGTGTCTGTTTTTATTCCAGTCCCATGCTATATTTATGACTTGAGCTCTGAGATTAGACATGATAAAAACTCCAGTTCCTGGGGCTTGAGAGATGGCTCAGTGGTTAAGAGCACTGGTTGTTCTTGCAGAAGATCCAGGTCCCAGCACCCACATAGTGGCTAGCCACTGTCTATAACTCCAGTTCCAGGAGATCCAACAGCCTCCTGTTCTCTGCATGCATTGCTTGACATGGGTGCACTTACACACATGCAGACATAAAACTCATACACATCAAATAAAAATAAATAAAAATAAATAAATAAATAAAAGCCTCCAGTTCTGTTATTGTTCAGATTTTGGTTGTCCTTGATTTTTTTGTGTTTCCATATGAAATTCAAGATTATTTTTTCGATTTCTGGGAAGAATTGCACTGGAATTTTAATGGGTATTGTGTTGAATTTGTAGACTGCTTTTTGTAGGATGGACATTTTCACAATATTAATCCTACTGATCCATGAGCATGGGAGGTCTTTCCATCTTCTGATATCTTACTTAATTCTTTTTCTTTGATGTCTTAAAATTTTTATTTATGGGTCCTTCACTTCCTTGGTTAGATTTATTCCAAGATATTTTATGAATTTTGAGGCTATCGTGAATGGAACTGATTCTCTGATTTCTTTCTTGGTTTGTGTGTTGCTGGTATAAAGGAAGGTTAGTGATTCTGGAGTGTTAATTTTATATGCTGCTACTTTGTTGAGTTTATTTATCAGCTCTAAGAGTTCACTCATGGAACCTTTAGGGTCTTTTATATATAGAATCATACCAGCTGCAAATAAGGATACTTTGACTTCTTCCTTTCCCTTTGTATCCGTTTATTGCTTCATTTGTCTTACTGCCCTAGCTGAGATGTCAAGCACTGTATTGAGCAGGAATGGAGTGGACATCCTTGTCTTGTTCCTAATTAAAACGAATGATTTCAGTTTTTCTCCATTTCGTATGGTGTTGGCTATGGGCTTGTGGTATATTGCCTTTATTGTGTTGCGATATGTGCCCTGTATCCCTAGATTCTCCATGACTTTTATCATGAATGGATGTTAGACTTTGACAAATGCCTTTCCTGTATCTAATGAGATTGTCATGTGATTTCTGTCCTTTAGTCTTTTTATGTGGTGGATTATTTTTTAAATTATTTATTTAATAATCACATACTTAGAAGAAGCATTTCATGACAACAGCACTGACATATTCAATAACAATTTCCTGAGCTAAGATGTGTCTCTTTTGAAACTGGCTATAAATTTTTAGGTTTACAGTTGAATTATTACAGTTATACAATACTGTACTAGGAAGGATGGACTGGCAGGTTGGCAAGCTGGCAGGCTAGTAGGTGAGGTGACTAAGCAGTCAGATATTCCTGATCAGGGCCAGTTTGGGGGGAAGAGATGACCTGCTCCTGCTGTGAGAACCCTGGGTTTCATCCACTTCTCTACCAAGATATTTACCAAACTCTTAAACAAAAGACTAGCAACTCCTCAAAGACCAATTCTGCCCTCTGTGATTTTGTAAAGTTCATCCCACCTTGCATGTCCTTTGTCCTGCAGAGTTTGGATCTGGCCTGAAGTGTCTTAGCTGTCTTTCTCAATTCTGACAGTCTCATAACTGTGCTGTCAGCATTAATCTTTGTTCAAGTTCAGACCTGGACTGATCTTCCTCCTTACTGTCTGAAACTCTCCTCAACCCACAACTCCCCTTGGGACAGGCCTTTGTAGAGCCAGGAGTAGGCTGCTGCTGCAAGGCGGCTGGGTGGAGCCTGTCTTCAGCAGCTTGGAACTAGAATGTGTCCTCTGCTCCCAGGGGCTCTGTGTTTAAAAACAGCACAGGCAACCCTCCCTGTGCTGGTGACACACAGACTCATGAGGGTGAATAATCATTTTGATAGTCATTTTGGGGGTAAGCAACAGAACAGTGAATAAAAACTCATCTCCAACTAAAAATAAAAATTGAATGAGTTTTTAACCTTTAAAAAAAGATCTCCATTTTTTTTAGAATATATTGTTCCTTGCAGAAAAACTCATTGTTTTTACTACTAACACTGAGATGTTGGCACGTTCATCTCTAATCTGTATGTATCTGATTATTACTAGCCATAATCAGTCGCACTTGGATCCTTGGCACCATGTATGTCTATAAAGTCATTGGGTAGATTTCAATGGTAATGTTTATCACCTCTATTAATTAACATGATGTAAATTTCCATGCTTCCTCCTCAAATATAATACGTTTTTAAATTTGTGGATTTGTGTGTGTGTGTGTGGTGTGTATCACACAGAACATCCCAAACCATCTTATTCAACTATACACTCATTTCCCAGATGGCACCCTCCCATAGCCTCCCTCCCCGAACTAGAGCCCTTATACTCTGATATCCCTGTTACTGTCTGCTGTGTTGCCAGCACCCCCAGCCATTCCCCATTACTTGCCCTTCTGGTGAATCTGGTCAGCCTATCTAGAGGTCTTTGTTTTAGGAGGGTCAGCTGTTACTCTTCTAGCAGCAATCAGTTGTCAATATTCCTTTAGATAAGATTAGGGTCTGCTGTTCATTTTCCCACTTCTATGCTGGGTTACTACCTGGGAGGCCCTTGGGCCACCCTGGCCAACAACTCAAAAGAAGGTATCTCCTATCTGGCATTGTTGCTTGTTATGTAGCCTTTAGCTATGCATATGGACTCTTAAGAAATTATATTGGCCCCTTTAATCTTTGGTTATACTTTCCTTTTGGGTGTTTAAGGCCATACAGTTGGCCCAGAGTGGTGGATTATTTTTATTGATTTATGTATATTGAACCATACCTGCATACCTGGGATGAAGTCAACTTGATCATGGTGGGTAATATTTTTATATACTTTTGCATTTTTGAGTATTTTATTGACAATTATTGCATCTATGTTCATCAGAGAGATGGGACTATAATTTTCTTTCTGGTTGAGTCTTTGGTTTTGATATTAGAGTGATATTGGCTTCATAGAAAACTTCTGAGTGTTCCTTACTTTTCTATTTTATGGAATAATTTGAGGAGTACTGGTATTAGTTCTTCTTTGAAGGTTCGGTAGAATTTGACATTGTATCCATCTGGTCCTGGGCTCTTATTTGGGATATTTTTAATTAACTGCATCTATCTCATTGGTTGTTATGGGTCTGTTCAAATTATTTATGTCATTTTGATTTAATATTTGTAGGCAGGAACTCAAGGCAGGAACCAAACTACAGACCATAGAGGAGTTCTGCTTACTGGCTTGTTTCCCTGGCTTGTGTTCAGCTTGCTTTCAACACAGGACCACTTGCCCAAGTGCGGTACCACCCACAGTGAGCTGGACCCTCACATATCACTCAACAACCAAGAAAATGCCTCACAGACATGACCACTGTTCAGTGCAATGGAGGAAATTCCTCAGTCGAGGTTCCCTCTACCCAGGAACATCAAGTTGACAAATGAAGCCATCCAGCACACTGTAGATATCTAGAAATTCATCCATTTCTTTTAGATTTTCAGGTTTAGTGTAATATAGATTTTTAAAGTATGGTCTTACAGATTTCCAAATTTCCGAATGTTCTGTTTGTTGTAAGGTTTCCCTTTTCATCTCCGAGCTTGTTAATTTGGGTCTTCTCTCTTTCCTTTCGTTAATTTGGTGAAAGGTTTGTCCACCATATTAATCTTTTCAAAGAATCAGTTCTTCATTTCATTGATTCTTGGTATTGGTTTTCTTTGTGGATAGTGCATTGATTTTAACCTTAATTTTATTTATCTCTTCCTGAGTACTCTTTGTAGGTGTTGTGTGTTATTGGTTTTCCAAGGCCATCAGGTGCATCAATTATTTATGTGATGTTTCTAATTCTCTGGTGTAGATACTTGATGTTATAAATTTTCTTCCTAGGACTGCCATCATTGTGTCACATAGGTTTTGGTATGTTGTTTTTATTTTTATTCAGTTCTAGGAACTTTTGCATGTTCTTCTTGATTTCTTTCTTGATCCAAATTTCATTCATCAGTGTGCTGTTTGGCTTCTATGAGTTTGTATACTTTTTCTGATTTTTATTGTTGTTGATATCTAACTTTATTCCTTTGTGGCCAGAATTCTGGGTGATATTTCAGTTTTTCTAAATTTGTGGAGATTTGCTTTATGTCCTATATGTGGTCAAATTTGGAGAAAGCTCCATGGACTGTGGAGGAAAGAGTTTATTTTGGGGGTGAAGTGTTCTGTAGATGTTGGTTAGGTCCATTTGACTTATGGTGTCATTAAACTTGAGGATTTCTCTATTCAGTTTTTGTCCTGTTGACCTATTGGAGACAGTAGAGTACTGAAGTCACCCTCTATCACTGTTAGAGTCAATGTGTAATTTTTGACCTAATAATGCTTTTTATGAAGTCAGGTGCTCTTGTATGTGATGACTGTATGTTTAGGATTGCAATGCCTCCCTGGTATAGTTTTCCTTTAATGAAAATGAAGTGGCTTTCTCTGTCTTTTCTGACTAATTTAAAGTCTGTTTAGTTGGATATTAGGATAATTATACTTGCTTGTTTCTTAGTTTCATTTGCTAGGAATATCTTTATTGTTTTACCTTAAAATGGTGTTGAGCACTGTTTCTGTGGTGTGTTTCTTGGAGGCAGATAATCAATGAATCCTAATTTCCAATCCAATCAGTTAGTCTGTGTCTTTTTACTAGGGAGTTGAGACCATTAATATTGTGAGTTATTATGAATGAGCGTTTATTAACTACTGTAATGTTGGTGCTGTGGTGCTGTATACTTAGTAACTAACTCCATTTGTTCTAGCTGACTTGCTTTACCCTGTGTTTTTGCTCAGTCATTCCCACTGCGGCCAGCCAGACAGAATGTCTCATGCAGGTAGTTTCAGGAAGTAAATTGTTTCTACAATACTGGGAACTTAAACAGTCAGGCAGCACATCCAGATAGCAGGTCCTCCCTCTCAGCCAAACCTGCATCTCCACGGAGCTCACTGTTTCTGCAATTCTGAGAAACCTGTTTTCTCCTAGTCAAAACTTTTTGTTAACTGAAAACCTCTTTGTTAACTGACCTGCTTCTGGTCTGGTATAACTACAGTGATCTGATGTAACTATGTTATTGGGTTTGCCCCTCGAATAATTGTGGTTTTAGGCATTATAAACCCTGCCCTGTTTCTCCTTGGGAGTCAAGAGTTCTTTTGGGAACTAGCCTCCTTTCAGCACAAGCGTCATTATGTGGCATTCTTCTGTGCTTTGTGCTCCATTACATTTAGACCTTTTCTTAGTTGACCTTTCTGGGATAATTTATTTATTCTTTGTGCTCTCTTGAGAGTGCTTAATCTCTTCAGACCATAGTATCCTGTCCAGTATTCTACATAGAGGTGGTTTCCTTTTATTAATAAGCCTTTTATTATTAATAACTTCTTAATAAGCCATAATTCCTTTTGTTATGCAAAGTTTTTATTTTTCCTTTAATTATTACTGATAATTTTGCTCGGTGTAGTAGTCTGGGCTAGAATCTGTGTTCTTTCATGACTTGTATGACATTGGTCCAAGCCCTCTGCTTTTCATAGTCTCCACAGAAAAGTCAGCTGTTATTCTGACAGATTTATCTTTATATGTGACTTGATCTTTCTCTCTCACAGCATTCAATTATCTCTTCTTTGTTCTGTAGTTTAGTGTTTTGACTACAATATAACACATATAGCATGGAGAGTTTCTTTTCTGGTCCTGTCTACTTGGTGTTCTGTATGCCTCTTGCACTTTGATAGGTATCCAGTTCCCTAAATTTGGGAAATTTTCTTCTATGATTTTATTAAAAGTATTTTCTGTGCCTTTGACTTGGGTTTGTTTTTCCTCTATGCCTATCATTCATAGGATTTGTCTTTTTACAGTGTCCCAGAGGTCTTCATATTCCTTTCCTGACTTATTTTAGATTTGACACTTTCTTTGACTGAATGATTCGTTTCCCCGACCGAGCTTGTCTTCGAGATCTGACATTCTCTGTTCCATTTCCTCCCCTTCCTCTTTGATTCTTTCCTCTAGGTTTTTTGTTTGATTTCTGAGTTTTTCGTTTCAAGTTTTATTTCAGTTTGCTTTTCTTCAGAGAGTCTACTTCTTTTTTGAATTCTGATTTCATTTTTGAATTGTTTTAGTTATTGCATTTGACTGTGTTTCCTGGTCTTCATTCATTCTTTTATTCATATCCTCTTTGAGTTCCTTGAATATATTTATAACCACTATTTTGAAATCATGCCTTGTGCATCTCTCAGGCTGCCAGTCTCAGGATACATTATGCTGAGGTTGACAAATTTCTGTAGTGGGCATATATCTTGGTTGTTCATGTTGTTTGTGTTTTTTTTTTCAATGAGACCTAGGCATCTGGACTGACGTCGTTGGTGGTATTTCTTGGTGTGGGTACATCATCTTGTCTTTGTTGAGTGGTCACTTGTATCTTTGTTTGCTGTTTCTCCAACTTGTCAGGTTATGGCCCAGCTAAGTAGCGCTTGGTGTTCAGTTTTGAAACCACTTTATGTTGATGTGCAAATGGGGTGTAAGAACTGTTTCACTTAGGCTAAGGATAGGTGCACTTTTGAAGTTCCAGGATTGAACTGTCATGGTTCCAGAACAGCAGGGAGAGCTGAGCAGCTGCTGGAGAGCTCATAGGTCTCAAGGTGCAAGGATCCTAGCAACCAGAGCAAGTCTAAATCCAAGGCAAGTCAGGAAAAGCTCCCAGTACCACACAAGTGTTCTGGAACAGCTGATATGGTGATGCTGGAGCCCGGAGAGATGGGGGAAGGGAGACTACCAAGGCAGATCTGGGAAAGCTCCTGGATCTGGGGGTCCACAAGAGTCCTAACAGAGAACAGATGGCAAGTGCAAGAAGGTGTGGGAGACCTCCCAGGAAAGTTCAAGGGTCCTGGGAGGGCTGAGGTCACCAAGCACAGGGGGATGTGGAAAAGGACACTTATGAAGGTGGGAAAGCTCCCCATTCTGGAGATCCACGATGGTCCTACAAGATCAGAAATGGCCAGCGCAGGGTATGGGAAAGGGCTGTACCAGGGCACAGCATGAAAAGCCCCAGGAGAGCCCAAGGGTCCCCAATCATGGCTTTCAACAAGGAAAGGGTCAGGAGAGAGGAAAGTGGCATATGGTGATTTTGATGTTCACAAAAACGTACATACACAGTGTTGCTTCTAATTCCTATAACTAAAGTATTACATTTCAAAAGATTTGCAGATGAATCTTAGGCTATTTTTAGAAATAAAAACTTTCACATAATTCTTTAGGTAAATAGTTTGGGATTGTGTTTATAATTTCAAGCTGTATACCTACATAATGTGAAGAGAATTACATAATGCAAGAGTGTGACCTTTTAAACAGTATGTTAATTATTTTCCAATTAGTATAGGTCCCCAAAGATGAAATAAAATGAAAGATGAGAATAATTTTTATGAGCTCAGCTAATGCCAAAGAAGAGTCAGCAATCAATTCACCTAGCAGATGTCGCCTCTGCTCACGGTGTCCAGAGAGCTATCGTGATTTCACTGAAGTCATGTGGATATGTTCACGGATCTTTACACTAAAAATGCTTCTGCAGGATCTGGATATGGTGGCATAGGCCTCTAATCCCAGCACTTGGGAGACAGAGGCAGGCAGATCTCTATGAGATCAAGGCCAGCCTGATCTGTATAGTGAGTTTCAACACAGCTAGGGCTACAAGGGAGACCTTGTCTCAAAGTACAAAAAACAAACAATGAAGTTCTTGCCATTTAGTGAGGCTATGGGGAAGCCATCATCCATGCTTGGGTGAAGACTTTTCAGTTCACCCTTAGGTGGGTGCACCCACGCTTCTGCGAGTAAACCCTCACTCATTGACCAATAAACCCATTGGTTTGAAAACAAAATCATTCTGGGGCTAGAGAGATGGCTCAGTGGTTAAGGGCATTGACTGCTGTTGCAGAGGACCTGGGTTGAATTCCCAGTACCCTCACAGTGGCTAACAACGGTCTTTAATTCCAGTTCCAGGGGATCCGACCCCCTCTTCTGAACTCCATGGATACTGCACAACACAGGTGCACTTACACACATGCAGACAATACACTCATACACATAAAACAAAAATAATAAATAATAAATATTTTAAAAAATGCTTCTGTAGACTGGGGGTGTTTTGGTGATAGAGCACTTATCTAACGTGCAAGACCATGGATTTGATCTCCAATACTGAAATATTTTCCCACAAATTAATAATTACTTTGTGTTTTATTCATCAGTTGAAACAAGGATTTATCTAACCACTTCAGGTCAAACATTCTTATAAAAACTATCCAACAGTGAAGCAAGCAATTTGAATCATACTGTACATTTAATTTTACTGTAAATGGCACCCTACATTATTTTTTTAATGAAATGCCTTATGTTAACATGTATAACATTCCGTACCACATTTACTCACATGATTATATATAAGCATATGCTATGGTTAGACTAACCTTTCCGTTTTCAAACATGCCTTTCAGTTCATAGTTGATATGCTAGTTGGACAATAATAATTAAACAACAATAATTCCACAAAGGATCTTAGTTACTTAAGTTCTCATCCAAAGTATAAATGAAATTCCTTTGTTATTTTTTTCATCTCTCAGCAGAATGCAGGGTAAATTGCTTTCTGAAGTTGGAGCCTGAACTAGGGAAGATAAATTTATCCTATGTCGTTACTTTTTGTAGGATCTCTAAATGAGGCAGTTTCCATCAGAGGAAAATTGATTTATAGCCGGGATTAGATTCTGAAGATCGGGCCAGCATAGCTTCTCTACTGCAATGTATAATGAGCATTCATTACAAACAAAGACAATAGTTCCATTTTAATGTCTGAAAGAGCCTGGGTCCTTTCAGGCTTCTGTATCAAAATACCTCAGATAAAGTAGCTTATAAATAATAGAAATTCTTGCTCACACTTCTGGAGCCTAAGAGGGATAAATGCAAAGCACAAACAGATTCGACCTCTGTAAACCTTGTTTTCTGCATCACCAAGGATACTTCACAGATGCTGTGACCTCACATGAAGAAAGGGTGAAAACTTTCCTCAGATGTCTTTCATAAGGGTACAGATTCAGTTCATGAAAGGTCTATTCCCACATCTCAAAGACCTTACCTTCCAGCATAGGAAGTTTTGGAGCAACACAATATTCTAACCCTAGCTGAAGGCAGAGCCAATGGCTCCTCTGCCAATAGAGAAATGACATAAATACAAAGCCCTCCCCCACTAGAATGTAAGTCCCTTAGGCTTTCAGCCATTGAGGAAAACGATGAGAAAACAGTGAACCGTTCTGTTTTGAACAGTGCCTAGAAAATGGAGTTTGATATATATTTGTTGAGTGATTTAACAATATATCTGCTTCAAATGGCACTCACACCTATCTGTTTCAAAAGACAGTATTTCACATTTAGAAGTCACTGGATTGTAGGTATGGAAAGAACCATTACAGATTCCAATAAAACTTTATAAGTACGCTGAAAAATGCTTCGAATTGACTTTTAAAAGATTTGGAAAACGTGGACCTCAGCAGACTGCGGAGTTCTGACCTCCCTCTGGTTTGCCTCTGGCAGAGGGCCTGAGAATGCAGGGATGGCCCGAGAGCCCTGCAGATCCTGCCTCTAAGTGGTGGTGATCTTCCTCTAATTGCACCATGCCCATCCCCCTACCTGGGATTTCATGAGGCACCTCTCGGCCCCAGGGCAGATCTGGTTTTGGTAGGCTAAGTCTGAGATCCTAGCAGACAGCCTGAGAGGGTGGGTTTCAACCTCCATTGGTGTAGCAGCTCTGATCTAGCAGACCACCAGACAGTGCCAAATTCTGGCCTCCATCTGGCATAGGGACTGAGAATGCAGGGGACTGCCTGAGAGCACCCAGATCCTTGCCTCCATGTGGTGAAGGAAGCCTGAGTGTACCTGACTAGAGCCTGAATTGGGCTTCTGTGGGTACTCCTGAATAGCTGATCTGAAGCCATCGGTTCCCTCCAAATTAAACCGGAGAGAACCTGAACCCTGTACCAACTTATCAATGCAAACTATGAAAACCAGAAGAGCCTGGACCAAGGTACTTCCAGTTCTACATGACAATAGATGCCAGCCCAGAATACTTTCCCAGCAAAAATGTGTATTATAGTTGATGGGGAAAGAAAAATCTTCCACAACACTAATAGCCTGAAGGAATACACGTCCACAAAACCAGACCTTCAAAAAATACTTGAAGCAATATAGAGAGCAGAGAAACAACTATACCCCAGGGGCAACAAAAGAAAATAAATAAAGGTATAATCTAGGAAACACAAAATTAGAGAACACAAACAACAATCAAAATGATGGCAACCAATACACATCTTTCAATAATAACCTTAAATATCAATGGACTGAATTCCCCAGTCAAAAGACACAGGCTAAGTGAATGGATTAAGAAACAAAATCCATCTCTTGGCTGTCTGCAAGAAACCCATCTCACCTTCAAGGACAGGCACTATCCTAAGGTAAAAGGATGGAAAAGAATATTCTAAGCAAATGGCACTAAGAAACAAGCAGGGGTTGCAATTCTAATATCCGACTTTAAGGTAAAACTAATCAGAAGAGATAAGGAGGGTCACTTCATTCTGATCAAAGGAACAGTTAACCAAGAAGATATGGGTATAAAGATGATTAAGATTGTTTGAGATATTCTGTATGAAATACATAAAAATTCAATGAAAACAAATTTTAAAAGTGAAAATAAAGACCACAGTTTGTAAATTTTTTAAAAAAAGAGTGCTTACTCCTCTTATAGACTACCAGGCTCAGTTCCTACCTCCACATGGCAGCTCACAACTGCCTGTAACTCCAGTTCTAAGGGATCCAACACCCTTTTCTAGCCTCTGTGGACATCTCTGCATGAATATGGTACATATAAACTCACACAGGTAAACACACACACACACACACACACACACACACACACATAACATAATCTTTAAAAAGTAAAAGAAAAATCCTTTTCTAAAGGGGCTGATGGGCAGCAGAAGTGTTTTTTTCTCTAGAAGTTAACTATATTCTGTTTACAATTTCCTTTGTACCACAAATTAAAAAATGCAATCTGGAGAAGGCATGACAATGCTAGGTCATCCGATCTGGAAGGCTCTGTTCGCTCTGTGCAAAGTGGTGGTGTATGAAGTGGTTAGGTGCCAAGACTGGAGCCGAACAACCTGCAGGGATTCGAATCCCACTTTGCAGCTTACAGCTGTGTGCCCTCACTGTCCTCAGGCAACAAGTGAGGAAAATTGGTGACTTTATGTCAAAGGATTGCTGTGAAAATCTAAATGGCTCACTACACTCATATTGTTTAGAAACAAACCTGGCACATACCCTGCTGGGTTATGAATATTTGTTATTATTGCCTTCCAGTAAGTTTGAAATCTTTCAGAAAAAAAAAATAGGAAAAGAAAGACATAAAATAAAAATTTCTCCGTTGACTCTGTTAATCAAAGACAGAAGTTAAGCTGTTGGAGAAGAAATTCTTGGGCAATATGTGGTCCCTGAGGAACATGCTTTGTACTATATTGCTAAAGATTTCATATAAAGGCTGGAGACATGGCTTGGCAGTTAAGAGCACTGGCTACTCTTGCAGAAGACCAGGGTTCGAATCCCAGAACCTACATGGTGGGTAATAACTGTCCATAACTCCAGTTGCAAGGGATCTGAGATTCTCCTCCATCCTCCGTGGGCACTGCACAACATGGGTCCACTTACACACATGCAGGCATAACACTCATACACATAAAATAACAATAAATAAATAATTAAAAAAGTTTTATTTATTATTTTCTTGGCTGCATGTATGTGAGTGCACCCATGTCATGCAATGGCCGCAGAGGTCAGAAGGGGGCTTTGGATTCCCCTGGAACTGGAGTTAAGGACGGTTCACAGCTGCCATGTGGGTGCTGGGAATCGTACCTGGGTCCTCTGTAAGAGCAGTCAGTGCTCTTAACTGCTGAGCCATCTCTCCAGCCCAAAATAAATAAATAATTTTTAAAAATTAAAAGAGAGATTTCAAGCAAAGCATAAAATAGTTCAACAATTAATGTCTTACATCTAGAAAATGCACATTACAATTAGAGGCTTAAAATAGTCAAACTAATGGATATTACCTGATGTGACTAGTTCTGGCCAGTTCTTGTCAACTTGAGATAAACTAGAGATTCCAAGAAGAGGGAACCTCAGTGGAATAATTTCTTCCATCAGATGGGCCCTGGCCATGTCTGTGAGGCATTTTCTTACTTGTTAATTGATGGGGGAGGGCCCATCCCACGGTGGGTGGGGGCATCCCTGAGCAGCCTGGGCAAGCCAAACGAAGGAAGGAAGCAGCACCCCTCCACCATCTCTGCTTCAGCTCTCCCTCCAGGTACTTCCCTTGGCTTTGGATGTTAACTTGGAAGTGAAAGATGAAATAGACCCTCTCCTCCCAAAGTGGCTTTTTGGTCGTGATGTTTATCACAGCAAATGAAACAGAACACCCACTGATCTCAGTAGCCCACAGAATCTTGTTTAAAATAGGCCATAACTCAAGGCTTACAAAATATGAAAGAGTTGAAATACTAAGCATATCTTCAAATCACAGCGCAATAAAACTAGAATCAATGGTAAGAAAAGCTACGGAATCTATACAACTGCAAAGCCACTGAGCAATGTGCTCTTGGGCAGGTCGTTGAGAACACCAGGGGAGAAATGAAAGGGTTCCCAGAATGAAGTGGAGATAAGGGCACAGCTCACCAGAGCCCTGTGATACAGCTAAGACGGTTCTGGGAGAGAGTTCACAGTAACAAGTGCTTCCACTGGAATAGCAAAAAGACCTCACAAAGAACCAGAGGACGCATTTCAGAGTCACAGAAAACCGAGAACAATCCAAAGCCCAATGCAACAGAGACCAAGAAATTAGGCAGAAATTAATGGAGACTGAAAGAACGATACACAGAATCAATCAATCAAAATGTTGGATCTTTGAAAATATAATTAGAATTGACAAAACTCCAAGTCAAACTAACATAAAGAGAGAGAAGACCTAAGTTAACAAACTTAGTAGTGAAAATGATGAGGCGGTTACTGCAGATTCCCAGGAAATGCAGAGTCCTGAGAGCACATACATTCCAAAGCCTGAAAATCTGGAAGAAATGGATAAATCCCTAGACACATATGATCTTTATAAATTAAGGAAGACATAAATACTTATCAAATCTCTGAAGAGTGAACATCAATGATCCTCACATTGTGCCATAAAATAGAAGGGAAAGGAACAATACCAAACTCATTCTACAAAGCCAGAAATTATCTCAATACCCAAACTGGATAATGACACAAAAAAAAGAAAGAAAACCGTGATCCAGTTTTCTGATGAACTGGGTGCAAGATTTCTCAATAAACTTTTTGTAAATTGAATTCAATAAAACATTAAGGTCAAACACCATGACTGAGTTGGCTCTATTCCAAGGATGTAAGGTTGATTCAGCAAGAAAATCAGTAAGTATAATTCAACACACAAATAGACTAAAGGTCAGAAGCCATGGACAAAAGTTTAAAGAGAAACTTTTAACTTTCTTCATGAGAAAATCCCTGAGGAAACAGGAGTAAGTGGAATATACTTCAACATAATAAAACCTCTACATGACAAACTATAACCAGCAGAATGTTTAAGGGGGGAAAACAGAGAATTTCCTCTAAAATTTAAAATAAGTGGGAACTTTATTAATATTTAAATATTTAATAATATTTATTAATATTTAACATGGTGATCAAAGTTTTAACTACAGCAAGAAGACAAGAGAAAGAGATGTACAGATACAAATAGGAAAAGAAGTGAAATCATCCCTATTTGCAAACATGATCGTATACCTAAAAGACCCTCAAGACTCCTTTGGAAAACTCTGTGACCTAATAAAGACTTTCAGCAAAGTATCAGGATACAAAGTCAACATACAGTAATCAATAGCTTTTCTATATACCAATTTGCCAAGAAAGAAATCAAGAGAGGAAAAATCCCATTCACAATAGTTTTTTTAATTACCATGAATAAATCTAAACAAGAAGGCAAAAATTTTCTATAATGAAAATGTAAAGACACTGAAGAAAGAAACTGAAGAAAATACTAGAAAATAGGCACGCCGTCAAAAGGAAACTCCATGACATTCTTTATAGAACTAGAAAACCCAATCCTGAAATTCTTAGAGAAGCACAAAAGTTTCCAAATAGCAAAAGAAATTCTCATCATAAAGAGCTAGAACTATCATAGTAGCTGACATCAAATTATATTACACTAACAAAACAGCATGATTCCGGCACAGAACCAGAAATGAAGGCCAATGAGATAAGGGCCCAGAAATAAACACACAAAACTATAGCCACTTAATTTTTTTACAAACTTGCCAAAAATATAAATTAGAGGGAATAAAAACTTCTTTTAACAAATGGTTCTGGGCAAACTGGATGTCTACTTATAGTAAAGTGAAACTAGAGTTCTCTCTCTCTTTCTCTCTCTCTCTCTCTCTCTCTCTCTCCTCAAAAAATCTATTCAAAATGGATTAACAGCCTAATATAAGACCTGAAACTTTGAAAGTCCTCGGGGAATAACAAGAGAAGACAAGGCCTGAACAGTGCTTGGACAGCACAGGAAATAACCCCAAGAATAGACACGTGGGATTTCATGAAACTGAGAGGCTTCTCATAGCAAAGGAAACAATCAATAGCGTGAAGAGATGGTCTACAGAGTTGGGAGAAGTTTTGCCAAGCACTCATCAGACAGGGCACTAATATCCAGGACAAATAAATGCACATTTAAATCCAAAGCTAAATCATCCAATCAATAAATGGTCTAGATAACTGAGTCAATCGTTTTCAAAGAAATACAAATGCCAACAAATACTTTAAAAGACGCTCAACACCATTAGTCATCAGAGAAATGCAAATTAAAATAGCTTTCAGGAGACTGGTGAGACTGTGCAAGAGGTAAAAGCACTTGCTGTACATGCCTGACAACCTGAGTTGGATCCACACGTGCTGTGGCATGTGCATGCCCCCATCACATACATGCAATAGTAAAATTTCTATCTTATTCATTAACTCCATTGAGCTTCTATGTCACCCCTGTGAGAACGGCCAGGATCAAGGAAACCATGACAGCAAATCTAATGAGAATGTGTGCAACCCTTATTCACTGCTGGTGAGAATGTAAACTGCTACTGTGGAGATCAGCATAGAGGATTCTCAAGGAATGAAAATACAACTACCATAGAACACAGCTACCCTGACTCTAAGCCAACATACGATGAAGATACTTGCTTATCCATGTTTATAGCTGCTTTGTTTACAATAGTCAGGAGACATGTTCATCAACAGATGGATGATAAAGAAATCCTAGTGCATGTGCAGAGGACTTTCAGCTGTGAGGAATCTCTATTCTTCTGAGAAATACTGACCACAAGCAACTTGGGGAGGAAAGGGTTCATTTCATCTTGCACGTCACAGTCAACAAGGGAAGCCAATGCAAGAGCTCAACACCTAACCTGGAGGCAGGAACCAAGGCGAAGCCCACAAAAGCACGCTGCTTACTAGCCTGCTCACTGACTTGTTTCGCCCGGCTTGCTCACCTGCCTAGGGGTGACACCACCCACAGTGGGCTGGGTCCTCCATCAATCAGCAATCAAGAAATGCCCCCACAGATATGCCCACAGGCCAATCCGATGGAGGAAGTTTTTCATCTGAGGGTCCCTCTTCCCCGGAGTGTCAAGTTGACAACTGAGGCTACGACAATGACAGTGAAACAGATGCAACCAGAGATCATTGTATTAAGTGACGGATGTCAGTTTCTAAAAGACAGACACCATATTTTTTAAACTTCATTTTCAGAATCTAAGCTTAAAATTCTCTTTCTACATATGTATCTGTGTGTGTGCATGTGTGTGCGTGTGTGCGTGTGTGTGTGTGTGTGTGTGTGTGTGTGTGTAGGTGTTTATAGGTCAGAAAACCAGAAAGAGGATTATGAAATGGGAGAAAAAAATACTAAGGAAGGGGAACAGAGCTCTTAGCAGAACGCATATGAAAGGAAGACCAAAATGGGGACTAAGTGTGGGGTGGGGAATGGAACCAGGCAGAGGAGGGAGGGTAAGTACAGGGACTGGGGAACTGGGGAATGGCTGAGAACAAAGTACTGTGACACATGTGTGTGAAGGTGCCATGATGCAATCCAACACTTTGTATACTAAGCTAAAATTAATTTCAAAGGAAAAAATAATAATCAGCATTCACATTTAATTAAAAGCTCTGCTCTATCTTAGCAGCCCCAGGAATTTTGATGGTTGTTTTCCAGGTCCTGCTGGGCTAGCCTGGTCATGATCCAGCATCTCTTTCAGGTTTGACCTGCTTTGTATCATTTTACCTTGAAAATAAAAAATAGATCACTCCTCTCCACCGCAAATGAGGCACACATTTAGATTTATGAATAATTTGTGTGCATGGGCTGGGGGGTGGGTCGGGGTAGAGCATTTGCCTAGCATGGGTGAGACACTGACTTCCACCCTTAAAGCATTATACTACATGATCACCACACCACATAAGAGGGTAGCTTCTGAGTGGAGGAAGGACTTTGGAAAAAGGAGTGGGCCCCGTGGTTCTGTAGCACCAAAAATCTTATACACTGGGTGTGGTGGCAACACAATTACAGCCTCAACTGCTCCAGAGCTGGGAATTTGGGACTGGTCAGGGGAATATAGAGACTCCCATCTACAGCCATACAAATACCCCCAAGCCCACAAGTAAAACTCTTGTGTGATGATTTTTAAATGGACACACTTTGTTGTGTCCCTAACCTGCTTCGTTTTACAACTTGGGAAAATAAGAGGTTCCTCCAGGATGACAAAGTAGAGCAGGAGGCAATGCCAATTCTCAGACTCTAAAACCAGTGGTTTTAGAGCACACAATGCCACTTCCTCCATTAGGGTCAATGTCAGAAAGCTTGCTGGGCTACAAGGGCTGTGGGTACTAATCAGTGACTGAACACGTCGTGGTGTTACTCTGTTCCCACTGTGGCAAGCCAGGCAAGGAAGAGATGACTCACCCACCTCATTGTGGAGGTGTTTGAACTGTCTAATTAGGAGCTGCGGAGGATCATTAAAACACACCAGATAAGTATGATCAGATGTGTGTCTTATCCTATGTAATTACACGAAAATTTAATTTAATTTTTCTAATCTGTTTATATCTTTATTTCTATTTTAAAATTGTTCTTAATTTTGTTGTACTTCCAGACATGCATCAAATGTGTTTTTATCCCTCTGCCCCCACATTCTCTTTTATCTCCCTCCCATCCCTAAAATATCCCCTCATCCCTACCAGTCCCTTTCCCAAGTTCATGACCTTTGGTTTTGTTCTGTGACCAATTTAACTTAGTCAGGGCCATCTGTGTAATCACTGGACTGGACTGTCCATTGCGGCCTGGTGCGGTTATCAGTGGGTATGCAACCAAAGGTAATGGTTTCCCTGCTCCATTGCAAATAGTTCAGTGGTGCCCTTGAGCCCCTCCATCTGTGCCCAGCTGACACAGCCCTTCCCCAATCTTCTGCTCTTACATTCTTTCTACCTTCTCTTCTGCAATGTTCCCTGAGCCTTAGAGGGGAGGGTATGAATGACTTTAGGGCCGAGCACTCACCTATGATTTATTCCCAGCACCTTGTGCAGCCATGAGTTCCTACATTCTTCACCATTCATTGAGGGCCGAGGTTCTCTAAGGCTGACAGCAGCATTTGTCTACAGGCATAGACATAAATAATTAGAAGGAAGCTTGACACTATATCAGTTTAGCCTAAAAAAAAACAAAAAAAAACCCATATTCCGTTCCCCTGGAGGGCCAGTGGTACCCCTTATGTTGTGCCAAATCCCCCACAGGCACCCTAGGATACCAGGGCCAAGCTGTCCTAACTCGGACTGGCAAAACGGAAATGATACGTTCTATTTGATTGTCCGTGGGCCCTGCTTTCACATCTCAGCTAAGCTTTGAGGTCTGCCACCTGCCAGCTGCCAGCCATCTATCCTGCCCTGTTTTGCTAATATGGCAACTCTCCCCTTTTTCCCAGTGTCCTTAGAGCTCCCCAGCACCCTCAGCATCTGCCCTAAGACCTTCCCCCTCATGACTGATTGGGTGGGAGGAGTGACTGTCTTGGGACTCACCTGCACAACACCTTGCTATGGGGTTTTGACACATGCATGGTTCCCTCCTGCAAAGCAGAACTAAAATCCAGTCAGAGAACAGCTGGTTATCCCCACAGCAATCCTGCCACTAGTACACAAGTGGACACACCTGGCCTGGCAGGTTGGCCTCATAGATTGTATGATCCACAATTGGGCAAGACCACTGACACCTCCACCAAGCTGACCACTGATGCTCCCACCAAGCTGACCACTGACGCCTCCACCAGGCTGACCACTGATGGCCCCACCAGGCTGACCACTGATGCTCCCACCAAGCTGACCACTGATGGCCCACCAGGCTGACCATTGATGCCCCCACCAGGCTGACCATTGATGACCCCACCAGGCTGACCACTGATGCCCCCACCAGGCTGACCACTGATGCTCCCACCAAGGCTGATGATTGATGGCCCACCAGGCTGACGATTGATGCCCCCACCAGGCTGAGTACTGATGCCCCCACCAGGCTGAATGCATAGCATCCTCCAGCACTATGAAAGCTGGTAGGGCAGAAGCTTCCAGTTCCAGCTGGTTTATTCTATCTTCACCAATGAAGTCTTATCATCTAGTTCTGGTAGAAAACCAAGAGGAAGGTCTAGAGCCTGTATTGTTTGGGGGCTTCTGGGCCTTTCTGACCAACAACTCATAAGGAGGTAGTACCCATACTGGCACTGGGGTTAAAAACCATGGCTTCCCGGAGCACGTTTTTCCAGCCACGCAGGGTATCTCCCATCGGATTCTTTTTTTAAAATTGTATGTTTTTAGATTTGGCTACAAGACAGTTGGCTTCTATATGACTTTTCCGTGTCTCCTTTGTTTTGGTTAACTCTCCTTCCTCCCTGCCTGCTTGTCTCCCTTATCCCCCACCTTCACCTTGCTTAAGCATTTCCATCCCCAGTGGCCTCCAGTTTTCATCTTCCCTATGTTCTACTCCCCCCATTAAGGAATCCCTCTCCCAGTCATCTAGTGTACTGGCTTCTACAAGAACTGCAAGTTCAGCACACAAACTTGGAGGTTTAAGGCTAAGACCTGCAGATGAGGGAGCACATGCAGCACCTGTTCTCTGCTGGGTGACCCTACTTAATATAATTTTATGAGTTCCATCCATTTACCTGAAAATCTCATGATTTCATTTTTCTTTATAGATAATTAATATTCCATTGTGTGTATGTACCACATTTTCATTTTCCATTCTTCAGTTGATGGACATCTAGGCTGGTTCCATTTCCTAGCAGAGATGAACATGGATGAGCAAGTGTCTCTGTAGTAGAATACAGAGTCCTTTGGGCTTACACCAGAGTAGAAGAGCAGGGTTGTGTGGTATTTCCATTTCTAGCCTTTTGAAGATTCTCCACATAGACAACCAGTTTCCAAAACACTTAATGTAAATAATCTCTCATTGAGACTTTCTTTCCAGATGATTCTAGGTTATCTCAAATTGACGATGGCACTGGCACAAAATAGACATGGAGATCAATGGAACAGAAGTCTCAGATTTGAAACTACAGTTACCTGATTTTGAGAAAAGAGGTAACATATACACACAGAAGGAACTGAGAGTATCTTCAACAAACGGTGTTTGGAAAACAGGTTGTCTACGTGGAGAAGAATGACACTAGATCCTTATGTCTCATCCTGAACAAAGATCACCTCTAAGTGGGTCAAAGGCCTCAGTGGACTAATAGAGGACTAATATCTACAATATATAAAGAACTATAAAAATAAAACATCAAGAATCCTAATCACTAGACCACCAGTGAGGATCATAAGGCATCAAGAAAACAAGTAACCTAATAAAAAATGAGTTATAGATCCGAACAGAGACTTCTTTGAAAAGACATAGGAATGACTGGTATACTGTAAAAATATTCAGTGCTATTAGCTATCAAAAAAATGAAAGTTTTATTTTTCACTCTTTCAACTGCCACTGAAGATTTTATGTGAAGCCCCCTACTTCCTCTCATTCCTCATGAAAGAAACTTTGCAATATATTTGCAGTTTTTCCTACCATATTATTGAGAAAAAAATGTAAAATCAAATAATAATAATAACTGTGTGTGAACACAAAAGATAATGTAAAATACTAAGAATTGTGAATGGATGAATGTTGCTTCCTTTGACCAACTCAGTAAGTGTTCCTGCACAGAAGCTAGCACATCAAGGGTTACAATGAACTAATGCTTCTTTCCTTTGTAAATTATGCTCAAATTTCCCTTCACAGTACCAATGTCAGACCTGAAGTCATATTATTATGTAGTAAGTACAGCATTAGAATTAAAGATCAAACTTCAGCAATTGATACATGTATTTGGGTAATTCTTTAAGAGTGGTTTCTTTTTCCTCTTATTTTTGATTACAGAAATTAAGCTACATAAAGTAAGAGTTTATGAAACTCAAAATATAAGACCACATTTGCAAACCCTTTTCTAAATTGTATAAAGTGTTCCAAAACATTACATTATTACTACTGCTATTTATACACCCAAAGAGATGCTGTGGAAGGGGTTAGCTACTTTGCTTTGTCAGTCTCCAAGAAGGAAAAGTGATTATTTTAAAGCCCTGTCACAAAAGGAATGTTTGCCTCTGAGTGGTGGTTCAGTGTAGGCAGTGCTCTATGTAGAACACATCTGAGAACACGTGATGACCCTGAGCACAAAGCAGACAAGTTGCAGCAATGTAGCAAAAATAAATCCATTGCACGGATTTCAGGAAATCATCCCAGACATTTCTAAAACTTGGAGGAATTTCTCTACTTTCCAATCAAAGTAAACTTCACTAATTTTCAGAACCTACTCTCATGGAGTTATGAATGTAGAGAGCTAGTCACAAATCTACCACGCTTTAGAAAAGCAGCTCCTTAGTGGTGATCAGCTTGTGGGTAGGATTAGAAAACTGTTAATGCAAATGAAGCTTGAAGCTGTCCTTGTCTCACTCCAGTCCCAGTCAGTCCTTGGCATGATAAAGTCATGGGTTTATTTGTCTAATGGGTTTATTTGTCTAATTATTATTAATTTATTTATTTATTGAGTGCATGCATGTATGTGTGATCCCTACACATGTACTAGTACATACATGTGTACACACCAGTCAGAGGAGACTGTCCAGTGTCCTACTCTTTCCTCTCCACCTTATTTCTATGAGACAGGGTTTCTCCTTGAACTTGGAGGTAGGCTGGCAGCTGACAGCCCCAGTGAGCTCTACTGCCCACCCACCCAGCGCTGTGATTACAGGTGATAGGGTCAGGCTTGAGGTAGTCTTTTCCTGGGATGGAATTCAGGCCCTCATCCCTCATGCTTGTGTAGTGAGTGCTCTTTATCTCTCCAGCCCTCAAGATGTTCTTTATGGAGCAACATAAGCTTGATTATTTACTCTTGCTGTGTATAGGTTTTACCAAAAATGTTAACATTTGTTTGTTTATATGCCTTTTTAAGTTTCAGAGAGATGGTTATTATAGATTTATAGATGGGAACGAGAGAGAGAGAGAGAGAGAGAGAGAGAGAGAGAGAGAGAGAGAGAGAGAGAGAGAAAGAGAGAGAAAAGCTACCCCAAGAAATAGGGTAGCACTGTGGTGCTAATCTGAGGGCTTTTTAAAGAATTTATAGCAGAAACTAGGGTGAGGTATGGGGAGGGGGCCAGCTGGTCAGTCCAGGTGGCCCGGGTGCCAGGTGCCTTCTCTCAGTTTAGGTCACATGGCCTTGTAGTCACACATGGCTTGTAGGGCAGAGAAACTCCTCTAGGCCACAACAAAGAAACAGAAAGCAGGACCCTCTTCCCGCCTTCCTGTCCTCCAGCAAAGACATTCTCAGGCCTCTGCTTGGGGTACCCGCCCTACCTGACCAGCTTCCAAATCCTGTCCTCAGCACCCCACCCCTGAAAGAGTAATCCTGAAATCAGTTAGGAACTACACCAGCGATCAGAGCCCCAGACACCTCTGGCATTTCTGTCCTCCACTCAGAGCAGGACTTAGGACAATTTCGGCTTATAGTCAGGACATGAATTGAGGCCTTCCGCCCCGCCCCGCCCCGCCCCGCCCCGCCCCAGCTGCCTGTTGTGTGTATGCTTATTTTTTGTTTTGAAGAGGTTGTTTAAACTAGCATGCTAGTGTGAAGCTGTGAGATCCACACAGTCTAGAGGTATATGCGTTCTTTTAACAGGTCACGCAGAGCGGGATGTGCGTTCTTTTAACAGCTCACGTAGAGCGGGATGTAAGTGCTTTTAACAGGTCGTGTGACGGCTGGGAATTTAGCTCAGTGGTAGAGCGCCCGTCTAACGAGCGCAAGGCCCTGGGTTCGGTTCTCAGCTCTGAAAAAAAAAAAAAGGACAAAATAACAGCTCGCGGAGAGCTGTTCTTTTAACAGCTCACGCAGAGCTCTTTCCTTGCCGCTTTTTTATTTTATGGGGGCGGGTTGAGTTTCCTTTATACCACAAAAGTCAGCAGGGTGGCAGCAGCCATGGTTACGTTCTCTGGCTGTCAAAAGGGGTCTATTAACCACAGTGACAGGGGAATTTTGAAAATATACTTACATTTCTAGGTCCTAGTGTGTGGAGCTGGACTTCAATAGATTAGGAGCTCTGAGAATTGATGAGCCAGGTGTAAGAAACAAGGCTCTTAATGACGGCTCAGACATCATTAGCTTACAGATGGATTCTTATATGTACTCTGCAAAGTCTTTTTCATTTGGTGCTTAAAATCCTGTAGGGTATGTGTTTATTCATGTAACAATTAAAAAATTCTGAAGAAGAAAAGGACTAACTAACACAGAAATCAAACGGTGGGGCTTAAGATTCAATCAATCCCCGACCCCTGCTTCTGTCATTTCTTTCCAGCTCTTTGCTAACTCAGTTTTTATAAGTGGTTTTGCAAATGAAATTTGTTGAAAGCGATTTTTAAATGCCCTTCATCCCGGAAAACAGTTACAAAATCTTGAAAAGAGATTTATTTTTTTACTTGACAGCATATGTTTTAGGTCAGAGATTTTATGCACACTTTACTATCCTCTGGTCCTCATGTAATTAAATATCACACTAGTCTGATATGGTTAAAAAGTCTTATGACATATATAAGGTTTTTATTCTGTGTTATGATGTTAAAATCAAAATAAGTCATGTTTGTTCCTAAGTTCACCAATTCAGATTCTTGACTGATGAGAGTCATAGTCCAAGTAGACATTAAAAATGCAAAAACAATGAGTTTTTCTGTAAGAAACAGTATATTTTACAATGAAATGGAGATCTCTTTTGAGGGTTAAAAACTCATTCAACTTTATGTCTTATAGGGCTTATACTGAGTTTAATATTGTATAACTGTATTGATTCAACAGCGAACCTGGAAATTTTACAGCCACTTTTGAAGGAGTGCTCTGGAAACTGTTATTGGACATGTTAAAGCTGTGATGATATGCTTCTTCTAAAAAGAATAAAAAATAATATTTAAAAAACATTTCAATTCTTTTTTAAAAGGTTTTATTTTTAATTATGTGTATTCGTGTGTGTCCGTGTGGGGATGTATGGCCTGCAGAGATCAGAAAAGGACATTGGATCCTCTGTAGGTAGAGTTACAGGCAGGTGTGAGCCACCCAACATGGGGGTTGGGAACCAAGTGGGCCCTCTGCAAGGGCAGTATGATACTCAGTATGTACTGAGCATCTCTCCAGCCTCCAAACTTAAATTCTTATAACACTGACTGTAGTAGAAATGTTAGTCTGATGTTTATTAGTCTTTGTTGGACCCTGATCTGAAAACTTCCCTCATCCAACAAATTATATTATGAACAAAGGTAACATGACAACCCCAAACTTCCCACTTCATTTTTAGAATAAAAAAAAATCAAATTATGGGACTGGAGAGATGGCTCAGCAGTTAAGAGCTGCTCTTGAAGAGGACCCAGGTTTGATTCCCAGCACCCACACTTCAACTAAGAACCATCTGTAACTCCAGTTCCAGAGGAATTTGATGCCCTCTTCTGACCTGTGTGGGCATTGCCTGACACAGGTGCATTTACATACACTCATACACATAAAATAACAATAATTTTTAAAATTATAAATAAATTACTTTTGTCTTTAAAAACATACACACAGACAAACACACATACATTAAACATAGGGAAGAGGAGCTGTCGAACTTGCTTTTGTGTGCATTGTTTCAATGGCAGGAATGTTAATTTTTCACTGGACTGTTACAATATGTGAGTCCAGCAGAATTCACAAAGCAATGGTTGCTGCTGTGTTCACGAGGTCTGCTGAATCAGTGGATGTCTTTGCACTTTGTCCTTTTGACATAGCTCTCCCTGTTAGCTGTTTGTACTTTCAGCTAAGAAGTATTTATTGATTTCCATGTGCCAAGCATTAAATTCTACCTTTGTCTTACTTACTAAAGAAGCTAGGCAGTGAAAAAGGAACAGAGATTTGCATTCCTCCATTTAGTTTTTCATGTTAAAGAACTATAATGAAAAAGGACTATAATGCCGACTTTATGATGATTTGTTATACATAGGAATAGACTCCAATAATTAATATTAATCCAATAACACAACTACAACCAGCAGAACAAAGAATGAAAAAATAGTCATTTCAACAAATGGCAAAGAAAATGCTGATTGTCCTGTCAAGGTTTTCAATATTAGCATAGTTAACAACCTAAATCAAACCACTTGTTAAAGTAAGTAAAATGTGACAAGTGTCTATCAGGTATTTTGTATCTTAGAGAACACGTGTGAAAAAAGTATCTGGCGCTGTTACTAGAGGCTCTCCCTGCTTTATTTAAATAGTTTATGTTTAAGGTAGGAAGGAACCTGTATCAGTGGGAGTTCATCATCACAAACAGTTAAAGCCATTTTAGTTTAAGCAACAAGAAAAACATTAATAGATATTAGGAAGACACGGGATCTCTATGGGGTTACAAAGACAGGTTTCCCAAATTCTACTGTAGAACCACTCCATTAAAGAGGCCATTGCTCCTCTGAGTATGGACATCTCGGCTTGCACACGGACCTTGGAAATAAGATTTTATAAACTCCACTACTTCCTGAAAACAATATGCTTCTTCTAACACCTTCACTGGAAAATGTATTTTATGTGATACGGGCTTCCATACACTGTTCTCATCTGTGAGTCTCACCTGGGTGTGTGTAAGCAATGTCCTTTGGCTGTGGCCTACATGTTTACCTTGGAAAAGGAAGTCAAAGCTTATAAAAATACTTGAGAAATACCCCAAATCTCCCATTGGCATGCCTCCATTCTTATGCCTTCCTTTCTATCCAATGGTCTTCTTAACAATACCTGGTCTTCAGTCAATGATAAATACCTAAAATAAAATCATGTCTACCTAAGCTTTTCCCTAAGCACCTCTTCTCAGATGAGAAGTTCCAGACTCTGCTAGAGCAGAGGATGCCTAGGGAAAGGTGCACACTCTTAAACCAGTGCAGAATAAGAAGGGAGGTTACCTTTGGCTTCTCAGATTATTTACAATTTGGACCCTTGAAGGTCAAAAGAGAGACCTCAATTTTCTCGTCTATGTAATTTGGAACTAGATCAATGTCCTTGAACATTCAGTTATTATAAAATGTGCTCATGGTAGCTTATTAAGACATATCACTTTTATAAGAGCAAGTAGCTGGATTTTTGAGGTACCAACAGACAGTAAGACCGAGAAGCCAATGAATCATGCTGATCTTATGTTCTTAAACTTTGGTAACTATGAACTTTGTTCCACTTCTAGTGCAATAGCAGCAAACCCATCTCTCTAGGAAACCGCTTAATGGTGCTCTGTGCCCCAGTTCAGGTTCCCAAGACAGACAATGGAAGCCAAGGAGAGGCAGAACAAACCCTGTCCTCTGAGGACCTCATTCTTCCTCCATCCTTAAACCTCAGAGAGTTCCATTTGTTCACACAGAGCACCCAGTGCCATAGCGCCACTGCACATGAAGTCACATGCCAGGAGAAGATGCAGCCACGCACTCACTATATGGAAGGACTTTCAAACTGCTGGTTTATATATTTTTTTCTCTTTTAAGTACATTTTATTTCTTTTTTTAATTACATTTTTATTCTTTGAGAATTTTATGCACGTATACAATGAAATATGTTTATCTCTACCTCCATTTTCCCTACATCCCCTCACAATGTCTGCCTCCTACTCCTCCTCCTACTCCCCTCCTCCCCTCCTCCTCCTCTTCCTCCTCCTCTTCCTTCTCCTCCTGCTCCCCTCCTCTCCTCCTCCACCTCTTCCTCCTCTTCCCCTTCTCCTCCTCCTCCTCCTTCTTCTTTTCTTCTTTTTATAGCCCACCAAGTCAAATTAGTGCTGCCCATATATACGTGGATATGGAGCATGGAAAAATCTACCTGTGGCCACACCCTCAAGCCATTTTAACCATGTCCTGTGAAGAATACATTTGGGACTGGAGATGCAGTTCTGTGAGTATTTGTTTGGCATGTGTGGGGCCCTGGGCTCTATCCCTAACTGCCAAAAAGAAAAAAAAATCACCTCATATTCTAGTCCATACCCACATGGCTGAAGTCCAAGTTGTTGAAATAATATTACTTCCCTTGCTAAAAGAGATGAATCATATATTTTCCATTACATTCCATTTTATTTATTTTATACTGAAGCCAAGACTTCATAAATTGACTTCATAAACGTATAGCTTAAAAAAACCTTGGCCTCTAGCCAGGTGTGGTGGTGTGTATCTGTATTCTTGGCACAGGACCAGAAATTTAAGATCATCCACGTCTGCTTAGAGAGTGTGAGGTCAGCCTGGATCACATGAAACACTTTCACAAAAACCAACCAAACACCCAGAAACCCTTTGACCTCCTATAATACAACTGCCTAATAAAATTAGTGTTTTTCCATATAGATATATTTTTACTTTACCAAAAGACATAGAGTAAGGACAATAAATACATCTCCAATTATGAAATTTTAGACATCAACAATTTACTGTGAAGGTATTTGGAGAGGTGGCAGGAAAGAAATTCCACTATTCTCAAATTCAAAAAGAAAGTCAAGCTTTTTTGGCTTTCTAGTTCTTCATTAATGTTTTTAGTTATAAAACTAGTATATTTTTAGTAAGAAACATAAAAAAGTACCAAACCGCACCTCTGCTATTACCCCTCCCAACCCTTGCCACTAAGGACTGCACAGAGCTCTGTACATATCCCAGGAGTAACGCTGCCCGCCCCCTGTGACTCCAGGCCCTTCTATCTAAGGACCACCCACAAAACTGCATGCTTTCCATCGACTTCCGAGGATCTGCAGCAAGACCAGCTAGCTCTGCTCTATGGAGGTTTGTTTCTGTGCTCCGAACTGTACCTAGCCCTAGCCTGAGCTGAGCTAGGACCATATCTAGTCACCCATTCACACCTCATAACTGAGTGGCCCCAAGATGGAACCCAAGTCTGACTCAGCTTATCCAAAACTTGACAAGTTGCAGTAATATCAAATAGAGATCTAAACACACACTCAACAAAGGTAGGAAAGACATTCACACCAAAAGGCATTACCAATGACTTAAATTCAGATGCCCAGGTCCCACCACAAAAACACAAACACAAAATACAATATGTCTATTCTAAAAATTAGTACTCCCATAGTAATGTCCCCAGAGGAAAGCAGCTTAGATGACACACAACATAATGAATTCAAAATAATAATTTTAAGTGTGTTCACACAGTTGAATGAAATAAGGAAATCAACTCAAAATATGAAAATAGGTTTTAATAAAGAGAATTTCTGAAGAAAATTCAAACCATAAAAACACCATACCAGATTTCAAGTTGTACTACAGAGCCATAAAACTAAAAACAGCATGGTACAGGCATAAAAACAGACATATCACTCAGTGGAGTAAAATTGAGGACCCAGATACAAACACGTGTTCTAAAAGCCACCCAACTTTTTGAGAAAGAGTCCCCAAATACATATTGGAGAAGAAACGGTATCTTCAACAAATGGTACTGGTCAAACTGGACAGCTACATGCAGAAGAATGAAACTAGATCTTTGTCTCTCATCCTGCACAAAATTCAGTTCCAAATGGATCAGGGACCTCAACATACACCATGATGCCCTGAATCTGATAGAGGAGAAAGTGAGGAATGCACTGGAATTTACAGGCACAGGAAAGGACTTTCTGAATAGGACTGCGTTGCCCCAGCAATTAAGACCAACAACTCACAAATGGGACCTCGTCAAAGTAAAAAGCCTCTGTACAGCAAAAGACATCATCATTCATGTGAAGAGGTAGCCACAGACCAGGAAAACAATCGTTACCAGATATATATCTGACAGAGGGTTAGTGTCTAGACTATACAAAGAACTAAAATCCAAACACCAAGAACACCAGCATCCCAATTTAAAAATGGGGGATGAGACTAAACAGAGTTAAAAAAAATAAAAGACAGAAGAAAAGGGAAGAAAGAAAGGAAGAAAGGAAGAAAGAAGAAAAATGGCTAAGAAGCAATTTTTTTATGTTCAATATCCTTGGCCATCAGGTAAATGCAAATTAAAGCTACTTTGAGATTTCATCTTACCTCAGTCAGAATGAATAAGATCAAAAAAATGACAACAATTGCTGCCGTGGACGTGAGGAAAGAAGACATTCTCAGTTAGTGGGGGTGCGAACAAGTACAGAAGCTGTGGAAATCAGTGTGGAGGTTCCTCTAAAAGCTAGAAATAGATCTGCCACAAGATCCAGCTCGACCACTCCTGAGCATACGCACAAAGGACATTGCATTCTACGACACAGATATTTGTTCGCCCATGTTCATTCTATTCACCAGAGCTGGGAAATGGACAGCATTAGGTATCCACCAACTGATGAATAAATACTTTAAAGAAAAATGAAATTGTGAAATTGGCAGGTAGTAGGTAGAACTGGAAATAATCATTGTGAGGTAACCCACACCTGTTTAGATGTGTGTGTTTAAGTTGGAGTACCCATAGGAGTTAGGAAAAATTAAGGAGCCATTTCAAGGAGGAGGCATAGAACATGGGTGGTAAAAAGGGGGAAAGAGGGGTAATGGAGCAGGAGGTCTTGAAGGGGTGGAAGATCAGAGTCGAGAAGGGAGTGTGGGGAGGGGTGACTAACACTAGGGACCTTCAGAAAAGCCGTATGGAACTTACTACTACAGAAGTTGCCTGAAATAGATACATATGCACATATTAGAGGGTTTTACATGGAGTTCTTCTATTACTGGGGACAGTCCTAGACGTCACAGGCTATTACATAAGAAGCCCAGGGCCAGGTATGGCATACTTCTTTTTGAGCTGTTGGTCACTGAGATCCCATAGACTGCAACCTCCACCCCCAGACATTGTAGGCGCTTGCCAGTGTTCTTGGTTATCCTCCAGAACCTGAAGATAAGGCTATATTGCTTATCTCAAGTACCACACATTTGAGTCATAGAACATGGAGAAATCAAGCTGGTATTGACCTGGAAGCTTCATCCCTGTTGACTAGCTTTCTTAGTGCTGGAAGGTTCCACGCATGCTACTGGGGAAGAAAAGTAATCAGCAGGCATTTCACAGCTGTGAAACCTGTGAGCTACAGTAATGATTGGCCTGGCAAGATATTCCTGCTGGTACACACAGTGGTACAAATGTTATGGGAGTAACCAACAACTTTCTGGTTAATTTAATGCCTGCTCCACAAGATAGAACTCATGCCTGGTACCATTAAGAGGAAAAAGAACTTATGGCTGGGTAGGTTATAGAAGAGAGGCCAGAAAGATTGTAAGAGCCAGAGGTCAGGGAGGATGGCTGTGAAACAGTGTTTTCTGGACATGACAGGGCCATTGCACACATGAACTCACAGCAGCTGTGACTATATGCTCAAGATCTGGGCAAGATCAAGCTAGCCAAAACCAAAGCATGGAGGAGGCTCCCTTAGCTGAGGAGCTATCAGCAGTTGATAGCTGGTGGGAGAGAAAGAGTCAGATTTCTTCAGCAATGTGGCCCCTGAGAGGCTCCCGGTGCTCCAGTAGATGGCCCTAAATACATGCACACAGTGGCAGCACTGAGTGGAATCAGTGGGTTTAAAAAAGAGTATGTGAAGTTGGGAGGGAAAAGTGATAGAGGACAGGGTTCAAGAAGTTGGAGGGGAGGCGATGGGGGTGAGTTTGATCAAAACACATTATATGCATGTATGACATCTCAAACAATAGTATAAAGGAAAGTTAAATAAAAAATTTTGAAGTATCAAACAATTAAAAAACTATAAAATACAGTTCACTGCATTCTTGCCATCCAACGACAACCATTGTTACTGCTGAGATTTTACCCTTACGCTCTTCTGTTGTACTTCCATTTATGTGTGCAATAAAACAACGAAAATATGCGTTTTCCAAATAACATATATTAGATGTGCTTTCATTTTGCTTTGGTTTGAATGTGTTCCCACAAGTTGGCCAGTCGGCATATTGGGAGGTGGGTCTGAGAAGAGGTGATTAGCTTGTGAGGGCTCTGACTTAATGAACCAATTAATACCATTATCTCAGGAGTTGGTTATATATAAGACCAGCCTGTTTAAAAACCAAGTTCAGCTCCCTCTCCCCTCCTGTCCATCTCCCTCTCTGGCCCTTCAGTCTTCTACCACAGTGTGATTCAGCAAGACCTTTCTCAGATCTGGGTCTCTCAACCTCCCAGCCTCCAGAACTTTAAGATATATGTTTTTCTGTGTGTGTGAAATATCCAGACTACAGTCTTGTTCTAGCAACACAAAGTGGCCTAAGACCCTTGAAATAATAATGTTAACAGCCCCATTGATTTGAGTTTTGGTCAGTGGCAGCTTATTTCCATCATGGACTTAAGCAATCCTCACATGTAACTGAACTCTGTTTGCAGCCTTTCAGTTTTACCAACAATGAGAGATCAATGTAAGCACACCTCTGAGTGATTCCTTGGGTTGCATTCCTGAGGTAGAGGTGAAAGATTCATACATTTAAAATACTCTGCCTTAGACACTGTCCTTGGGTCTGTGGGGTCAATGACAGAGAGCTTCCCTTTGAGACTAAACCAACTTGAGTAGGCTTCAGATTTCAGAATAACAGTCCATTTGCTGACTTGACTCCTGCAACATGACTAATATTTGATTGTTGCAGGAACTCCAACAAGGGGAAAGAAAGGAAAAGAGAAGCCACAAAGCCTTTATAAGCACTGGAGCCTGGCTGTGGAGAGGACTGTGGTTGCTGAGCTCACTGCTGAGGGTGGGGGTAGTGGGGTGTGGCCGCTGAGCTGCCTCTGCGGCTGCGTTTAGTACAAGCTGCTAGCCTGCCTCCTATTCCTCCAGTTCCGTTCCTCAGTGAGTCCCACTCTAGCTTCCCCATCTGTGTAAGGAGACACCCTGGGTAATTTCTTAATGGACTGTGCTATTTGGGCTTGCAAAGTTATAGTCTGATCATAATACCAATAAGCATCCAATAATTTATACATGTCAACCAGAACCTTATTACCCATGTGAGTGACTAGCATCTGCTTTAAGCCTTGCATAATCTTCAACCATAAGGGGGAAAGGAATGGTTTCTTTCCAGGCAGAGGGGAAGAAAGCTGCGGATAGTCAAGGAAACAACGATCACAGAAGAGAAAAACAGGCTTCCTGAGCATATTGTACCAATAGGATTATCTTTGCATGAGAAGTACTTGGAGCATACTCATTCATTTATTTACTTATACATTCTATTCATTCATTCATTCATTCACTGATTCATATGTACTGACTACTGAATAAAGGATCAGGTTTATGGTACAAGAAAATCAAAGTTAAATATTTCAAAGTCATGGCTGTTAATGAACTGACAGCCTGAAACAGGCATCCAACATTCTTAACCTACATCTGACCTTAGAAGTTAAGCAAAATGTAGACGTAGCTTCCCCTGTGCAGCTCAAGTGGGGGTGGAGAGCCCTGGGATCAGCAGGCACAGGAGGGGCTGACATGTTGGGGAGCATGGACGTAGGAGAAACTGGAACTACCAAGACTACGTTTGAGATACACTTGTCTCATACGTTTACAGAGTTAACTCTTGACAGTACACCATGGAGCTAAGTATTACCAGGTAGGAACAATTACACTGTACTTGGAGCTAACATCTAAGTCAGCCTGTCATGGAAGCACACAAACAAACCAAGAGAAAAATGTATTTGATGTACAGCAAGGATTTATAAGTAAAACCAATACCAGATGTGTTAAGAAAGCCATCAAGGGGCTGGAGAGATGGCACAGCGGTTAAGATCACTGGCTGCTCTTGGAAAAGGCCTAGGTTAGAATCCCAGCACCCAAATGTCAGCTTACAACCATCCATAACTGCAGTTCCAGGGGATCCAACGCCTTTTTCTGGCCTCCTTGGGCACTGCATGACACGAGTGTACTTACATATATTCAGGCAAAAACACTTATACACATAAAACAATAAATTAAATAAATAAATAAATAAATATTAAAAAAAGAAGGCTATCAAAATAGATTAGGACCAATTGGTTTTATTCCAGGTGCCATCTACCCTGGCAAAGAAAAAAAATGTATGCAGTTAGAGTTGGGTAAGTGGGTAATAACCCCTCCCTTCCGTTACTCCATTGTTCCTTAGGGAAGCTGTCTCATCTCATTTGAAAACACAATGGCTGTTCATACTGGAAAGAATGACAGGGCCCATAAAAAGGAAGATTCAACTGTTGAAAAGTTCGAGACCAGCCTTGTCTACATAAGTGAGTTCAAGGCCAGCTTTTCGAGACCATGTCTCAAAAAGACCAAAAAAAAGTATAACATTCTGTAAACAAAACCTACTAAGATAATCAAGGACTACAAAAATATACTTAACTGGATTCAAATTATTTTCATTTGCCAGTAAGTAGTGAATTTGAGCAAGTGATTTATCTTTCTGACCCACAATGTCTTCATTCTCATTAGGACCTCACAGGATAAAATTCTGTCCCTTTGGACTCCTTAGGACTCATACGTGTGTGTACATGGAAGGTTGGTTGGTACCAATGATTCAGAAACTGACAGTCTGGAATTCTGCACATCATTAAAAAATCGTGCACTTTGTTCAAGAAAGGAGATGAAACTGTCTTGTGGTCAGGAAGACCAACAGGGTGCTCAGCAGAACACAAAGAGGCAGGGATGCACTTGCTGGAGTAATCAAGACAAGGGCCAACCAAAGAAACACAGCACGGGGTCTTCCCACCCACCTCATTACTTACTGCAAATCCCTGGTGTGTGTGTGTGTGTGTGTGTGTGTGTGTGTGCGTGTGTGTGTGCCTGTCTGTCTGTGTCTGTGTGTGCACGCATGTGTGCCTGTGTTATTTCCTTTCTTACTCTGTGTTTTTCCTTTCAGACCAATGTCTGTCTTATGAAAGTGCCAGAATGCCATTTTCCTGTAGTCTTGGAAATCTTGTTCTCGTTCCTTTGCTTTAGCTGTGGCAGAAGAAAAAATTATTCTTTTGCTTTTACAGGTTTCCAGCCGAACAAAACCTTTTGTTTTTCCCTGCTCTGTTCTTAATAGGGCAGAACAATTTGTTTTTTGTTTTCAGTTTGAAAAACCATCCTGAGCTGTAGTTAACACCCAGCTCAGGCATGCCAAGTCAAGTACTTCAGTCATTTATCACTTCAGTTGATAGGGGAAGGTGACTTTCAGGTCAGGTAATAACCATGAAGAAGTAAGTGGTCACGTGTTTCACTTATTGGATTTACTTGTTATGAAATTCTTAAGTATGGGGGATTGTGACAAGAATCGTGCAAATGTTTAGGTTGCCACCACCTCAGGCAGTTGTTCCCAACACAACCAAGGTGTGGCCTGGTACCACAGGTCCTATCTTGCTGATTATTTACAGCAATTACAGAGGAGGCAGATACATAGTACAAGCTAGAAAAATAAGAGTGATTGTGAGAATGGGGGGGAACTGGAGGGAGGGTGGCCAGCAAAGGTACTGAGAACCCCTGTTCTGAATTTCGCTATCAACCACCCGTAGATGGCAAGGGACTTGGAACATGAAAAGGACTGGAAGTCCTGTTCAAACTGTTGTCCCGAACTCCTGTGTTTGAAACGCACCCTCTTGGGCTGAGGATGTACCTCCTTTGGTGGAGTACCTTCCTTGCAAACATAATAGCAAACAGCAAATATATTCACGGCAAGGTGGGAAACACATACGTGTAATTCCAACACCCAGGAGGCTAAGACAGGAGGATTGTGAGTTTCAGGAAAGACCTGATTGAAGAAGAAGAAGAAGAAGAAGAAGAAGAAGAAGAAGAAGAAGAAGAAGAAGAAGAAGAAGAAGAGGAAGAAGAAGAAGAAGAAGAAGAAGAAGAAGAAGAAGAAGAAGAAGAAGAAGAAGAAGAAGAAGAAGAAGAAGAAGAAGAAGAAGAAGAAGAAGAAGAAGAAGAAGAAGAAGAAGAAGAAGAAGAAGAAGAAGAAGAAGAAGAAGAAGAAGAAGAAGAAGAAGAAGAAGAAGAAGAAGAAGAAGAAGAAGAAGAAGAAGAAGAAGAAGAAGAAGAAGAAGAAGAAGAAGAAGAAGAAGAAGAAGAAGAAGAAGAAGAAGAAGAAGAAGAAGAAGAAGAAGA
>NW_008334929.1:3052940-3060696 GCF_000622305.1 Nannospalax galili | reverse complement strand
CCGTGTTGTGCAATGCCGCGGAGGTCAGAAGAGGGCTTCGGATTCCCCTGGAACTGGAGTTAAGGAGGGTTCGTAGCCGCCATGTGGGTGCTGGGAATCGAACCCGGGTCCTCTGCAAGAGCAACCAGTGCTCTTAACTGCAAAGCTGTCTCTCCAGCCCCTACTGCCAGCACTTCTAAGTGAGGGATTTCCTCTCGTCACTAAAACACCCAAGTTTGCTCACTAAAACCCTATACGCTCATTCTAGACTTATATGATCCAGGCTTATATAATCTAGACGTACATGATCCAGGCTTATATGATCACCTCTCATTTATACAGGCTTACATGTGATTGGATATTTTCAAAGAAATACTCATGTTTAATTAATTATGATGTATTTTAGCCTATGTTTGCTTCAAAATGGAACAAACTTATTTGGAATATGTAAAGAAAAACATCACAAAATGAAAAAATCACAAAATGAACACTCCTGTCAGCACCATGCAAGTTTAGAAATGAAATTTGGCTGCTAACTAAAGAGCCACCCTAGCAGAAACTCCTCCAGCCCGCACCCTCCTTCCCTCCTATGGATTTAATCACAGGATTATTATGATTTTAAAATAACCACTTCTTTGATTTTATTACAGTTGTTGCTTCTTTAAAAAAAATCCTGAGAATATTCCTTTTTCTGAACTTTAAACAAATGGATATATCTAATAGTTTTGTGTCTTTTTTTGTTCAACATTATAGTTACATGTTTTGTTCCTGTTTGTTCATATCCAAGATGTTTTTGTTTTCATTGCTGAATAAAATTCCAGTGCAGAGCATACAATGGTTTTTCACATAATATTTGTATTCATTCTTTGAGAATTCCACATATGCACACAATGGATTTTGACCATATTCATCTCCCACACTCCCCCCAGATCCTCCCACATCCACCCCCATCCTTTCGAACCCCTCCCAAATTTTGGGTTGTTTTTATAACCGAGTCCAATTTGTGCTGCGCTTATATTCGTGGGTGTGAGGCCACCACTGGAGCATGGTCAGCCTACCAGGGCCCACACCCCTAAAGAAACAGGACTCTCCCCTAGAAGCTATCAACGGCCCATAGCTCCTTAGTTAGAGGTGGGGGTTCATGAACCCCATACTGGGATGTTGACAGGCTTGATCGAGGGCAGGCAACCATAGCTGCTGTGGGTTCCTAAGTGAGGTGGTCCTGTCATATCCAGAAACCACTGTTTTGCTCTGGTCCTCCCTGACCTCTGGCTCTTAACAATCTTTCTGCCTCTCTTCTGTGAGGTCCCTGAGCCTTGTGGGGATAGGGTGAAATATAGATGTCTCATCTGTGGCTAAGCACTCTACAGACACTTATTCTCTGCATTTTGAACAGTTCTTAGTTTCTGTGTTGACCACCATCCACTGCATAAAGAAATGTCTTTGAAGTCTGAGAGTTATACTGATTTGTGGGTAGACCTAAGAATTTAGAAGGCTGTGGAAAATGATAGCTCACCCCTGGAGCCTGTGAGCTCCCCAACTGTGGGTTCTTGGCTAGATTTACAGCACCAAGTGTGTGTATTGTGAATTGGTTCTTACATCCCCATAACATTTGTGCTGCTGCTGCACCCATGGGCATATCTTGCCACACAACATGCTTTTTTTGATTTTGGAAATTTTCATTTACTTAGATTTTATAAGGCTTTTCTGCCTTTACAAATCAGCTACTCTTTTTTACTTCCCACGGGTTAAGGAAGATAACAGGAATGGCAGGCTTACAGAGAAGCTCATTAGGCATACCACCAGGCCAGAGGCTTTGCCAAGACATTCTCAAACAGAGCATTTACACCTCCTGTGAGACAAGTAACTGCTGAGCCCTCGCCTTCATGTCTTGCTCCTGCTAAACTGTCGCCACAGCTGTGTGGCAGGTGCACAGACTCTTCCAATAACTGTGCCCAGGAGCCGTCTTGCCCTTGCACACTTCTCAGTAGGTGGTCCTGAGGCTGAAACAGAACATCAAGTGGAAACACGTGCCCTCACCGAATGACCATGCGGGGAGGCCTGTGTGCCCACTGCCCTACTCATTCAAGAGTGACTGCCCAGTGAGACTGCGTGTCCCACTGATCGACTCCTTTTCAAAAACAACCCAGCAAAAACAATTACTATTTTGTACCATTGCTGAAAATGTTCTTGGGCAAAGAGTGAGTAAACAGAACTCAGAAAATTCTGAGATAAACCACTGAGACCAGCCATCAATCTCTGGAGTAGGGAAGCTTTTCAGCCTATTGGCAAAAGCATTAATCAGGCCTGTCTAGAAGTTAAATCTTTAATTAACAGGAAATGAAAACAGTAACAGGTTACCACATGAATTTATTATATAAAGAGGACTTTTAAAATTAATTTATAAAATACTAAATAAGAATTTTAATGTGCAGTCAGTAAATATCTCCGGTAAACAGGTCTTTCCTTTATACAGTCCCTATACCCTACCTGGATTAGAAGTCTTTGGGAATGATTGGTTGGAACAAATCAGTGGGACTGGATGTGACTAAGTAATAAAACTGACAGTTCCAACTAGGAACAGGTTCAGGGAAGCTCTACCAGAAAAAGGCAGATTACAGCATTTGATGGAGGAGCAGTCACTGTAAAAATTGGAGTAAATTAAATTTAGATCACATTAACTGAAGAACAAATAGAAAATCTGACTATAAAAAATGAAGTTAATAACTAAAATATTATTTTTGAAATGTTTTCATACTCTTCCTATGTAGAATTCCACATAACTACAAGATTACACCTTATCTTACTAGAAGGTATACTTTTTATAAGGCTGGTAGTACACATGGAAATTTAAACTCAAAGTCTAAGCTTTGTTGGTGTGAGGATATAGTATGAAAAAACTCACTTTCCTAACCTCTGCCAAGGCTTAGTAGAAGGTCAGCTGTTGATGACTTCATGCTTAACCCTCCACCAAGGCAGAGGAGCGTGTCAGGGATAGTAAGATCGGTTTTCAAGAGATCCCAGAGGGGCTGGAGAGATGGCCCAGTGGCTAAGAACACTGGCTGCTCTTCCAGAGGACATAGGTTTGGTTCCCAGCATCTGCATGGAGGCTAACAACTGTTGGTAACTCCAGTTCCAGGGGAGCCAACGCCCTCTTCTGGCCTCTGGAGGCATTACATAACACAGGTGTACTTATATCCATGCATGCAAAACACTCTTATAAATGAGATACCACAGACCACCATCCACCCACAATAGCCAGCTCAAAGAATTCACCAAGCTGCCAGAACTTTAGACAATCACCGAGCTCATCACCCTTAGCTTGATTAGAACTTCAGACAATCACCGAACCCATCACCCTTAGCTTGATACGGCTGTGATGAGCTTTGTCAACCTGGTAAAGGCTCTTTGCACAGAGCACTACAGTCTAATCAAGGCTGATGACAGCACTAGGGGAATGGGGAGACGTCTCTGTGAAAGAGTCAGAAGACCATTATGTGGTTGGTTGTAGAACAACCCTCCCCCACCACAAGAATGGGGAAAAATGAGAGCACATAAAACAGACATTTTAAATTTCTACTGAAATGATCTCAATGTTTTATATTTAGGTATCTGGCTATCTTATAATCTGAGCCTCAACTTCACTGATGTATCTGTAGACGACTTTCACTGAGCCGACCAGTTCCTCCTGCAGAGGCCAGATATAACCATCTCGGTCTTGGTTCACAGAGCATTGAGAGCTTGGAAGCAGGAAACTGTGACACAGTAGTCAGTAATAGCTGATGGCCTTCCTGAAGGGATGCTTCCGGATTAAACTAAGAAACACCTCTGGCTCTCACTAGAAAGCTGTCACTTAGAGTGTGTCAAATGAGAGAGAACCAGAATCAGAGAGCTCTATTTCAACTCAATTATTTTTTCTCACCTCAATGTTTTTGATCAAGGAAAATGTTTGTAGAATGTTCAAAACAATTTCATCATAAAGAAAAAAGAGCCACAGGAATTCTGTTTGTTAATGACTACCTACATACATACATTCACATTTTTACTATAAACTTATAATGATTTACAATAGTGAGTTACTCAGAACTTCTAATGAGCATGCACTGCACTGTCATCAGAATAAATCTACTTTTGACAAGACTGAAGCTAAGCGCGGTGCAGGGTCTGGATCTGAGATTTTCTAAGACAAAGGTGTCCATCAAAGCTGAGGCAATACACAAACTAGCAGATATCTGTAGCTTATTTTTCTTTTTATTGTCTCTTTTTTAAAAATATGTTTTAGCAAGAACTGAGCTTATACCAGAAGGGAAAATATTTTAAACTACTGAAGAGACTAAATTTAGAATATCAAAAAAGTGGCATATAAACGTAAAAGTTATTTCTCCATGAATAACCTGTATTTTGTCTTGATTCAAAATTCACCTCAGCAGTGTAAATTACACACATGTGTGTACATATACTCACATATCAGGTGATAGTAATGATATGTATGTTGTATATATTGAACTTGATAGTTGAAATTTTTGTTTCATTATATTTTCTTTCACTCTGAGTAAAAACTTTCCAGTATGGAAACATTGAATTTGTAATTTCAGAGATGATTTATAAGGGATCATTCATTCTGCTCTTGGAACAAAATGATGCTATTAATCTAAAGCACAAAACCATATAGATTACTTTCCTTTGTCATGGCCGTGACACACTGCCTGACATAAACAACTCAGAAGGGGGAGAGGTTTCTGTCTGCTGTAGTTTCAGAGTGCTCAGTCCCTCTGAGGCAGGCTTGGCAGAACAGAATACACATCATGGCTGCCAGAAAGCCAAAAACGCAGAGGAAGAGGCCAGGCCAGGACACACCCAGGTGACCTCTTTCCTCTCACTAGCCCCCACTTCTTGCTTTTCACTACCTCCCCAAATATTGTCCCTCGATGGATACATGAGTGGATAAGCCACTCATCACACCAGAGCCCTCATGATCGAATCATCTCGGGAAGCGCCATCACGGGCATACTCAGAAATGGGCTCTGTCAGTCCCCTTGGTATTTTGTTTTCATTTAATGTGTATGAGTGCTTTGCCTGCATGGGTACAATGTGAGTGCAGTGCCTGCAGAGGTCAGAAGAAGGCGTCAGACCCCTTGGAACTGGAGTTACAGATGGTTGTTAGCTGCTCCGTGGGTCTTCTGTAGTAGCCAGTGATCTTAGCACTGAACTCTCTCTCCAGCCTTACCTTGGCGTTTCTCATGATGTAATCAAACTGTTAACATTAATCCTCCAACCATGCATTAACAAAAGGACATACTTTCTTTCTTCTCAGTCGCCATGAGAAAATAAAAACAGTAAATTAATGTATGCTAAACATTATGTAGGCACTGGTAGGATGGCTCAGTGGCTAAAGGCACTTGCTGCTAAGCCTGATGACCAGAGTTCAATCCCTAGGATTCACATGGTAGATGGAGAGAACCAACTCCAAGTTCTCCTTGGAACTCCATGTGTGTGCTGTGGCTGACCCATACTTATACACATACATAAATAAGTAAATAAATAGCAAATAAGTAAATAAATGTAATTTAGAAAATATGGGAGCATTTTCATTTACTTGCTGAGGAGGAATATAATGAACTTTGAGAAATAATGCTTAAGCTGGTGAGGTGAAAAGTAGACAAAGCTAGTTTTATTTAATAAAGCTAAATTAAATTGGATAATTATTACTCAGTTTATTACTAAGCAAGCAACCCACATAAATATTCAGTGGTTAAGCAATGTGGACTGAACACATTGCCAAAGAAAACTGGTGTGTGTGACTGTCAGCTAGGCTAACTAACCCTTCTCAAGCAGTGCGCCAGTGTCCCTGTTTCTACAGCTAAGTTCTACAGAGAGTCATCTATGAATGAGTGCAGATGCATCAGATCAAAGCACGGGAGGGCAGATTCTCATTTCGATATTGTTGAAATCCACAGAAGAGGAAGTCAGTCAACGGAACTGTTCTTTCACATAAAGAGCTGGAAATCTATCTAGCTGGCTCCCACATCCAGATCGGTCACCGATTTGCCATGTGATAAAACACTTAGCTTTCAGTACAGCAGTCTACAATAAACCAAGTTTTACAGCAGGAACAGTAGCAGGCTTAAGTCATCTTCTTAAAGAGCATGAGATCCCTGGCTGTATGGTTGAGGGACTAGTACAGAGTTAAGGATTCAGGTCTTGCAGAGCAGGGAAGGAGAGCAATAGGCTGCAAAGATTTCACCAGCATGATTACACGACAAACTTTAAAAGGAAAGTAAAACACCCTAAAAGGTAATCTTGAGAAAATGCAACCAACCTAATGGTCAGCATTAGATTCAGTCACTTGAAATGAGAGATTCTGTAAGCGCCTGCAGAGTTTAGAAGGTGAGAATGGCTTGCTTGGTGCTTGAAGGGAAATGACATACGTAGCTTCATTCATTCATAAAAACCACGTTACGCGTTGCCTCTGGCAGTTCATGCATCATAAACTGAGTTTTGATGCTGTTCAAGGGAGAGGACTTGCTCCATCACGGCACAGGGAAGGCCACTGACTCCCTGCAAGTGTTAGTGACATTTTGCTTGTGTCTTGGGTTGAGACAAAAGGTGCTCATGTGTGGAGATGCGAAGAAAGTTCCAAGAGAAAGCCATTCCAGGGAAAACGCTGGGCTCAAGATGAATAATTATAAGAACAAATTGTTCTTAAGATGTAGAACACAAGGGGCTGGAGAGATGGGTTGGTGGTTAAGAGCTCTGGCTGTTCTTGCCGAAGACCTGGGTTCAGTTCCCAGCATCCACATGGCAGCTAACAACCATCCATAGCTCCAGTTCCCGGAGATCCAACGCCCTCTTCTGACTTCCACGGGCACTTACATGCATTCAGGCATAACACTCATACACATAAAATAGAAGCAAAAGTTTTAAAGTGGCATAAAATTATCTTTACATCACTGGTATAGTCACTGGGGAAGAAAAAAACACCTGATTATTTACTTCATAATGAATCAGCACTCTTAGGACCTGAAAGTGCTGAGCAGGGGAATAACTGTCATCAATAATCCCACTCAACTGTGGACTGTGGGTACAACACTACACACCAGGCGAGCAGGATGTGCCCACTGGTGCAAGTCTATTATGAGGAAACCAAGAGCTTTGTTTTTGGGTTTGAGGCCCAGTCCACACAAGGAGACCCACATCTTGTTCTGTCAAAAGCCCAAGGCTGGGAAGGGCCTAGTCCTGAGTGGAGAAGCTACTGCTGTTGCTTCGCTAAGTGAATGTGATATGACCATCAAAGTACCTTTTAAATAACTATGTTTATGCCCAGAGAATCATGCTGCTGTCATTCCTGCTTAGAGAAGCTTTTGGGCAGTGGTCAGCAGTGACTGCAGAGACTCATAAATGGCCAAGGGACAGAGAAAAAGCAACTGCTGGATGCTCAGCCTTCAATGAGACATCTATGCCTCCCTCTCCCTGGCTCAGGGGACATTGCAGAAGAAGGAGCAGGAAGAACATTGGGTACAACCACAGGAAGGGACAGGAGAGTGGTGGGATGCTGACTTCTGGGTACAACCACAGGAAAGGAGAGGAGAGTGGTGGGATGCTGACTTCTGGGTACAACCACAGGAAAGGACAGGAGAGTGGTGGGATGCTGACTTCTGGGTACAACCACAGGAAAGGACAGGAGAGTGGTGGGATGCTGACTTCTGGGTACAACCACAGGAAAGGACAGGAGAGTGGTGGGATGCTGACTTCTGGGTACAACCTGGCTGCTCTACTT
>NW_008334929.1:3036655-3052837 GCF_000622305.1 Nannospalax galili | reverse complement strand
TTCTTTCCTTTTCGGTCTTTTTGAGACAGGGTCTCCCTGTAGCCCCAGCTGGCCTGGAACTTGCTATGTAGACCAGGCTGGCCTTGAACTCATATCCACCTGCCTCTGCCTCCCGAGTGCTGGGACTAAAGGCGTGAGCCACCATGCCCAACTTTTCTTGCTTTTTTTTAAAAGATGCTAGAATGATGAACATTTTCTTTTTTAGTTTTAAAAGCTGTACAGGTGACAAACTAGAACATAGGAATGGTGTTTCTCAGTGAAGTTCATCTTTTATCGCTTGGCTGTTGGCTGTTGTTGGTGTCGAGGTTGTGGGAGGTCTGTATTGTCTAAGTAGTTCATGCATTCACATACATGGCCCTGGGCTGGGACAATGGTCATCATTTCCCTTCTCACTTAAGTGTCTTGCACTGTTCTGGCCAATCTGCTGGCTCTGGCGGAGCTAAGAGTCCTCAATTCTATCACAACCGCCAGCTTTTCTCTCAGAAGACACAAGTTTCCCCTCCTGCACAGTTTATCTGCCTCCTGGAAGAGCTACGTCAAGGATGAAAATAATCTCATGTCTGGGACAGGGAGCAGATTCACTGATGGCCTCAAGACTCTCGACTGGACAAGCGGTAAGAACTGGTCCAAGGAAGGCCCTGGTGTAAAATTAGCCATGGTACATGTAGCCTCTTTTGGGACTTTGAATTCTGCATTTTTTTTCAGCAGTGCCAGCAAAAGAGGCAGCAAGTCACACACGGTCATCTGGTGACCACAGTGGTAGCCAGCAGCCACGCTGCTCAGGGCCCAGGCAGCCTCCTTCTGGATGGATGCCTTTGGGTTCTTCAAGAGGTAGGGCAACACCTTCAGCAAGATGGGTCAGTGCCATCCAAGTCTGGTAATTCATTCCTGCAACAACATTGCCTATGGTTCTGAGAGAAAAAGCAAAGACCTTCAGCTCTGAGCGTGTCACAGCGTGGGCAGGACCTCCATGTGAACCGTTTGACTGATGTGCTTGTTGCTGTCTTCAGTGAGGTACCAGAGGGCCCAGCAGGTGTTGGAGAGGATCTCCTTAATCATGGTACCACAAACAGCACCAACCTCACCGTGACCTCATGAGGACACAGGTTTTTGTTTCGGTTCTGGTTGTACAACGTCACTTGATGTTCTGCAGAACCATGCTGGTATGGTTGATGGCATTGCTGGAGATAAAGATGCCTGAATCCCCTGTATTATCAAGAACCCACACTGCCTGCTTGCCCATGTTCTGGTGAGAGGGAGACGGGAATTGAATCAAGGGCTGGATGGTACCCACCCTGCTTCAAAAATCAATTTCAGAGGAGGATACCTTTCCCATAATGGCATTTTCCTTGCAACCTGGGTGACCAGGAAACCAGCTATTGGGACTTTTAATAATTTCTTCAGAGTAAAACCGACACCTTTTCCTGGTCCTTCAGAAGCCAAGACGGTGGAGGCCTGTTCCTCTTTCTTGGTCGTCCAGAGAGCCAGGTTGGTGCTCATCCTCTGCTGTTGCCCCCCAGACTATCGTTGGGAATGTCTAAGGTAGGCATGTTGACTGGGAAGAGGACCTCATCTGTGCTGGATAGCTTTAGTGTCAACTTGACACACCTGGGTTGAGGTAGCCTCAATCGGGGAATTGCCTCTATTGGACTGGCCTGTGGCCATGTTTGAAGGGCATCTTCTTGATGAGTGATGTGGGAAGGCCCAGCCCACTGTGGGTGGTGCCACCCCTGGGCAGGTGGGCCTGTGTTGCATAAGAAAGCAGGCTGAGCAGGGGCCAGGGGAGCAGGCCAGTAAGCAGTGTTCCTCCATGGCCTGTGCTCCAGCTCCTGCTTCCAGGTTTAGCTCCTGCTTCCAGGTTCCTGCCCTGAGTTCCTACCTTGGGCTCCCTGATGAACTGTGATCTGGGAGATGTAAGCTGAATAAACCCTTTCCTCCCCAAGTTGGTATTGGTCAGAGTATTTTGTCACAGCAATGAAGAACAAACTAGGACATCATCTAACAGGAAGTCACTCGGCAGTTACACTCCTGAACACACAGCAGCTGTGAGCACCTGCACAGTATCTCCATAAGACTGGGTCATTCAACATCCTGGCATGGAAAGGGGAGGGTCACCTTCCCTAACCCTTTATATCCATCCTGGTGGAGGTGAAAAGCAATGGTGTGGTCACTGATAAGGTGTCCGTGCTCCTATAAACAAACCCTCATCCATTCACCTGTAATGAACTCCTTGAGTCATTAAAAATAGAAAGGACAGGAAAGTAGAAGGAAGACTAGTCAGGAAGAGGAGGGGGAAGGGGAGGGAGAGGGGGAGGATGAAGGGGAATGAGTGGGGGGCAAGAGACGGGGTGAATAATGAATGGACTCAAAATAAATTCTGTGCATGTACGAAAAATCATGATGGAACTCATTATTATGCATAATTAACATGCTAATGAAAACATTAAGTAAACGTTTTTAACAAGCAAGAGGATTTAAACTTCCAAACTAAAATGTCATGTGCAGCTTGTAGACTCAGTTTTTCTAAATTTCCCGAGAACAGATGAACAACTCACCAAGCATTTCCTCAAGCACAGGCAGAATCACAAGGGCTCCAGTCACTGGATGAGCTACTCTGAAGGAACCATGTGAGAACTTCTTTCCTTGACTGGGTGTGTGTAGATGATGTAATGTCATAATAGGCCCCACCTTGTCTGGTAGGATCACTTGATATGAGTTCCAGGATGACAGCTTAGAGTACCAAAATGCGCTGATTATGAAGTCTCGGAACGTCCTTTCTTTATGCTGTATAAGGAATTTGGAAAACTCAACGTTTGACATTGCAGCATACTGAGAATGAAACATTTTGCTAGACACCACTACTAGTGCGTTCACTAGGGCAGGGTGTGCTGTGTAAAACCAGCAGCTGTGCAGATAAAGCTTTACTTAACAAGAATTCACAATCAATGAAGGGAGGGGCCTCGTGAGCTCACACCTCCTGTTATCACTGTGCAATAATGTGATGAGTCTTTGGGGAAGCCTTGAAACTTCTTCCAGCTCATGTGGAAATGCTGGCAGTTAGTCATTTGGAAGAGGCACCAAATGAGTAATCTGTGTGTATGAAGGAAAGCTCTTTGCTCCAAAGTGAACTGCAAGGAGAGCTCTGAAAGTAATAATAGGGCAGTCAGGGCAGCTAAAGCAAATAAACTTCACATTTCTCCAGCATCTCCCTCCCTTTCCATCTTTCTTTACTTGCTTTTATTTATTTATTTATTTATTTATTTATTTATTTATTTATTTATTTACTTATTTATTTATTTACTTATTTAGTTAGTTATTGATACAGGGTCTCCCTGTAGCCCCAGCTGTCTTGGAACTCATTCGGAAGACCAGGCTGGCCTCAAACTCACAGAAATCTGTCTGCCTCTGTGTCCTAAGTGCTGGGATTAAAGATGTGTGCCGTCGTGCCTGGCTATTTGTTTTGTTTTTAATATTTTTATTTTTTTTATTTTATGTGTATGAGTGTATTGCCTGCATATAGGTAAGTGCATCCATGTTGTGCAACGCCCGCAGAGGACAGAAGAGGCTGGCGGAGCCCCTGGAACTGGAGTTATGGACAGTTATTAGCTGCCATGTGGGTGCCGGGATTCAAACCTGGGTCTTCTGCAAGAACAGCCAGTGTTCTAAACCACTGAGCCATCTCTCCAGCCCCTTGCTTTGTTTTTAAAACCAAGGAATGTATGCAAGAGCAGTGGATCACAGATAGCCTTTGCTGAGCATTTGCTCAAATTTTAATTTTCTCACTTTGAAGTTCCACTGCATTTCCTCCTGTTTATATTTAAGCTTTTAAGTTTCAGCTTAGAAATGCAGACAGGTGATCAGTGTTTATAATTCATAAAAATATACTGTTTCTCCCCTTACTCAAGAACACAGGAAAAAATGAGAAATATTCTTGAGGAATGAGGAATATTTTTCATATTTCTATCATTAGATCATAAAAAAGTAGAGCCCCGTAAAATATGCTCTAAGTTTTATTCTCGCTATGTGGGGATATAGAACTTAAAAAAAATTATTATAGCTTTCATGGTGCTTAAAGCTAAGTAAAAATATGATAGCAATACAGACAATGCCAACAATTTTCCTTTTTATTCTTATAGTGCTGAGAAGCACTAAGTGTTTTACAAGAGTTATCCCATCTAACCATCATGTTTCCTTCTTGGGGTACAGACAATATTACTCTCATTTGACAAATGAAATTAAATAGTTCTGAAAGACTAAGTTCATACTTGCTTTGAATGATAAAGCTGGGCTCAAATTTGAATACTGATTATACAGTCCCTTACTCTTAGTCAGTACCTTAAAGTCCTCTGGGAACTCAACCAACAAGGAAAGGCGCACAATAAAGGCATTTCAGAGGACTACCCTGTGGTAATCTGTGACTCTAGACACATTGACCTGTGTGATCCAGAAGTTCCTCTGATAAGCCATGGTCCCACCTCCTTCCCTACTCTGCAGAAGGAGTCAAGCCCATTAAGGGGAGGGCTGTGGAGGTATAAGTCAAGAAAACTGCAAGGCTGCTCTCTCGCTTTTTTGCGCAGCTGTTGGGAAGCCACAGGACTTATGTTTCTGTGTGGACTTTCAAGCACAGCCATGAGTGAGGGAGTCACCATCCTCCGTGGGGTGAGAGGAAGCACTTGGGCAATGAGAAGACTGGGTGGAGCACGCTGGGAAGAAGGATTGGAGCTGCTGCCATGATGAACACAGCCAGTGAGCAAGAGAGTCCGGGGATGTCACATGCATTTCAAATACGGAAAAGGAAAAGCCTACAAGAATTGGTGGTTCTGTAAATCATCCCCTTCCAAATGTCATATAAACTATGCAAAATCCAAATAGAATGTCTTATGTCAGTTCTTCAATCTGCGTCAGGACTGGGAGACCCTGAGTAGGGGCAGGTCTCCCAGCAGGAAAAGGAAAATTTTGCGAAACACCATCATAGTGCTGTAGAGTAGACACTGAAAAATAAAGATAGTCTAAGAATCCCAGGCCTTCCCATAGGATCAAACAAATCCTGGCCATTTCATTTTCTAAATCAAGTATTACTGGACTTCCAGGTGAGATACTGGGAGTTCAACAAGGGGGTACATGTTTCCTGTCTTTACTATTTGAAATTTAGTGCTTTATGAACAATCCATAGAGTTCACTTCTAAGGATTTGTTTAAAAAAAAAAAAAAGAACAAACTATAAACAGACCAATTTTGTCATACATGTACCCAAACAAAATTACCTAGGCATGAAATTTCTTGTTTTTAGCTTTATATTTCCAGTTGAAGAATTTGAAATTTCTTGAGAAAAGATACTGGGCATAGCTATCAGAACAAAATGAGGAAGTGGCTATGATTAAAAATTAATAAATAATTATGGGACTGGAGAGATGACTCAGCAGTTAAGAGCACTTTCTGCTCTTGCAGAGGACCCAGGTTCAATTCCCAGCACCCACATGGCTGCTAACATGCTTTTGTAATTCCAGTTCCAGGGGATCTAACACTCTCCTCTTGTCTCTGCAGGCATTGCATACTCATGGTTCACTTACCTACATGCAGGCAGAACACTCATACCAATAACTAAAACAGTACATCTCTTTCAGAAATCAGTACACCCATCACAATGTCCACTAGAAAAGCAACTTTTGAGGCACAAAGCAATGATTTCAAAATAGGGAGTTCAAAGAGGACATGCATAAGTTCCAGAACAAAAACTGAGAAAACACAAACAGCTGAGTGAAGTAAATGATCCAAGATATGAAAACAGAATTTAAGAAATAAATAGAATTTCTCAGCTAGGCATGGTGGTGCACATTTTTAATCCCAGCACTTTGGTGGCAGAGGCAAGTGAATACCTATGAGATCAATGCCAGCCTGGTCTATATAGTGAGTTCCAGGCCAATGGTGACTACAGAGAGACCCTGTCTCAAAAAGATAGATGATAGATGATGATAGATAGATAGATAGATAGATAGATGATAGGTAGATAGATAGATAGATGATAGATAGATAGATAGATAGATAGATAGATAATAGAGAAAGCTGAAGTAAAATTTGAAATGAAAAAACTCAATGAAATAAAAAACTCAGTGAAAAGTTTCACCAACAGAATGAATCACATGGAGGTGAGAATATCAAGCCTTGAAGACAAGATAGAGAAATTGGATCATTCAGTCAAAGAAAATGTTAAATATAAAAACAATTCCAGGAACAAATTGTGCAGGAACTCTGAGATACTTTTAAAAGACCAAATCTATGAATCACAAGTATAGAAGAAGGTTTACAATACCAAGCATGGATTCCTTTCCATGAAATGGACCTAAATCCAATCAGAGAGCAGTTGGTTACCCCCTAACAATTGTGACACTATTGCACAAGTGGGTAGATCTTGCCTGGGATGTTGATAATCATCATTCCTGGCGTTTGTAGATGGTAGAACCGCTGATGCCTTTCTTCCCCTAGCTGCTGGGCAGAGAGTGGAGGCTTCCAGCTCAGTCCTATCTTAATTTCCCTCTATGTCATGGAACAAGTGTGGTGTCTTAAGTAATGGGGCCTTGCCATCTAGTTCTGGTAGTTGACCAAGAAGAATGTCAGGAGCTTGCGTTATTTTGAGGGCGTCTATGTCCTCCCCGACCAAGAATTCATAAAAAGATATCCTATTCTTACCATTGTTTAATAACCCACGTATTCAAAGCAGAGCTTAGCTTTTCTAGCCATGCAGGATAGTACCTTCCCATTTTCTTTTTTAGTTTTGTTGCAGCTGTGTAGGTTTCCATATGGCCTTTTACATCCCCTTCATTTCAGTTAGCCCTCCTCCCACTCTCTCATCTCTCCTATCCCCACTCCCTAACTACTAAAACCCTCCCAGTCCAACATTCCATGTCTCTACTTTCATATTATCTATTATTCACCCACCAGGAATTCCCCTCCTAATGACCCCTTTCTAGACTTTTTTACCTCTACTAGAACTGTAAGCTGAACATACAAAATTATAAATTCAAAGCTAGGGTCCCCAGATGAGGTAGATTTGAGGCATTTGTTTTCCTGTGTGTGGGGTGGGTGTCTGTGGGGGGGGTTACCTGGGTTTTCTCACTCAGTATATTTTTTCTAGTTTTGTCCACTATTTCCTGCAAATTTCATTTTATTTATAGGTGAATAGAATTCCACTGTGAATGAGTATCACATTTTTATTACCACTCTTCAGTTTGTTGACATCTAGGCTGGGTCCACTTCCCAGCTATTGTGGATAGAATGACAATGACATGGATCACAGATTCTGAGCAAGTGTCTCTGTAGTGCTTGGATACAGAGTCCTTTGAATATGCCCAGGAGTGGTATAGCTGGGTCATATCGTGGTTCTAGCCCTAGATTTTGAGAAATTCTTACACTAGTTTCCATAGTTGCTGCACCAATTTGCATTCTCACCAGTCGTAAATAAGGATTCTTCTTTCCCCATGGCACCGGCATTTGTTGTCATTTGATTTCTTGACAGTAGCATTCTGACTGGGGTGAGATGAAACCTCAAAGTGTCTTTAATTTTCACATCCCATTGGATGATGATGTTGAATACTGCCTTAAGAGTTTATTAGCCATTTTGTTTCCTTTTTGAGAATTCTCTATTCAGATCTGTAGCCCAAGTTTTTTTCTTTTTTGTTTTTTTGTTTTTTTTTAAGGTATTTTCATATTCGACATAATAATCCTCTGTGTAACTAGTGAAGATTTTCTCCTATTCTCTAGGCTACCTCTTTGCTTGATTGCTATGTTTGCAATACAGAAGCTTTTTTGCTTCAAGAGGTACCATGTGCCAATTGTTGGTTTTGTTTCCTGAGCAACCAGATTTCTGTTCAGAAAGTCCCTGATAGGTCCTGTAACATATGTCCTACCTTTTCTTCTAGAAGTTTCAGTTTCCTTCTTCTTGGGTCCTGTTCCCTCAGCTCCCAGGCAATGGCCCATCCGGCCCAGCCCAAGAGCAGCCATGCTGTAGTTTCAGGTTTTGCAGAGGTCTTTGATCCACTTGGAATATGTGCAGATTCAGTTTTTCTAAGATCATTTGTTGAGATCCTCTCTCTCCTTCAGTCTGTGTTTCTATCGTCCTTGTCCAAGATTAGGTGGCTGTAATTGCATGGGCTTGAGTCTGGGTGGCCTATTCCATTGATGCATGTGTCTGTTTTTTCTGAAAGTGCCATGTAGCTTTAATTATTATGTCCCTGTAGCATAATGTGAGATTGGATAAGGTAATGCCTCCAGCATGACTCTTTTTGCTCAGGATTTTTTCTCTCTCTCTAAGGTCTTTTATGCTTTCACAGTAATTTTCAGAATTTTTTTCTATTTCTGTGAAGAATGGCATTGAGATTTTTGTTAGATCGCATCAGATTTGAAAACTGCTTTTGGTAGTATGGTCATTTTCACAACATTCATTCTACCAATTCATGATCATGGGAGGTTTTTCCACTTTGTAGGGTCTTCTTTTATCTCCTTCTTCAGTGTCTCAAAGTTTTCATTGTACAGATCATTCACTCCTGGCTTAGGTTTAGTCTGAGGTTTATGTTTTTTTTTTAAAAAAAATAACACTTTTTGAGATTATTGTCAATGGGATTGTTACCATGATTTCCTTCTCAATGTGTTTATCATTGATATATAGAAAGGTTATTGACTTTCGTATGTTAGTTTTATATCACGTCACTTTGTTGAAAGTGCTGATCAGTTCTAGGAGTTTTCTGGTGGAGTCTTTAGGGTCTCTCACGTAAAGCATCAGAACATCTACAAATTGATACTTTATTTCCTATTTCTATTCCTTTTTTTCTTGTCTTCGTGCTTTAGACAGGAGTGAATAGGAGTGGAGATACTGGGCAGTCCTAGCTGGTTCCTGATTTTAATGGATTGTTTCAAGTTTTCCTCCATTTAGGACCTTGTTGCCAATAGCTTTGTTATACATAGCCTTTATTATGTTGAAGTGCATCCTCTGTCCAGCTAATCTTTTTCTTCCTAAGACTTTTACTATGAAGGGACGTTTACTATGAAGGCCTTTTCTGCATCTATTGAAATGATCATGTCTTTTATACAATTTATTATATTTATTGAGTTGTATAGTTGAACCATCCCTGAATCTTGGATAATGTCAACTTGATCATGGTGGATATTTTGGGCGTGTGTCTCTTTTGGGTGTGCATGTACTTTGTTGAGTATTTTTGCATCTCTGGTCTGTAGTTTTCCTTGTTACTGTGTCTTTATCTGGCTTTATATTAGAGCCAGATAAAGTTCACAAAGAACTTAAAGGTGTCCTTTTATTTCTATTTTGTGGAAGAGTTTGAGAAGCACCAGTTGTAGTTTTTCTTTAAATGTTTGGTAGAATTCTGTTGTGGATCCATCTGAACCTGGGGTTCTTTTTTTTTTTTTCCTTTTGGTCTTTTTGAGACAAGATCTCCCTGTAGCCCCAGCTGGCCTGGAACTCGCTGTGTAGACCAGGCTGGCCTTGAATTCACAGAGATCCACCTGCCTCTGCCTCCCAAGCGCTGGGACTAAAGGATTGAGCCACCACTGAGCTTCCTTTAGTCAGGAGATTTTTAAATTACTGCTCTAATCTCCTTGTTTCCTACAAATCTGTTTATTATTGATCTCATCTTGGTTTAGCTTTATCTAGATGTATCTAGAGATTCTTTCATTTCTTTTAGGTTTTCCAACTTAGTAGAATATAGGTTTTTTTGTTTGCTTGTTTGTTTGTTTGTTTCGTTTGTTTGAAGTATGCCTTTATGGTTTTCTGGATTTCCTTGGTAGCTCTTGTGATGTCTCCTGTTCATCCCTAATTTTATTAATTTGGGTCATTTCTACCTTTCTTTCGGTTGTTTTGGCTGAGGATTTGTCAGTCTTTCCAAAGAACTGGCTCTTTGTCTCACTGATTCTGTCTTGTTTTCTTGTATTCATTTTACTCATTTCTGTCCTGGTTGGACTACTTCTTCTCATCTACTGCTCTGGTTTGATTTGTCCTTGGTATTATGAACTCTTGAGTTGAGTTATTACTTATTTAAGCTTTTTCTGAATTCTGAATTCTTAAATGTAGGCACTTAGAGCTCTAAATTTCACTCATAAGACTGCTTTCATTCTATCCAAAAAATTTTATTGTGTTTTCATTTTTACTTCAAGAATCTGTCTCATTCTTGATTTCTTCAATGACCCAGTCATCAGTAAAGAATATGTTGTTTATGGGACTGGAGAGATGGCTCAGTGGTTATGAGCAGTGGCTGCTCTTACAGAGCACCCAGGATTCAATTTCCAGCACCCACATGGTGTCCAACAACCGTCCATAACTCCAGTTCCAGGGAATCTGATGCCCTCTTCTAACCTCCATGGGCACTGCATGACATGGATGTGCTTACACACATGCAGGCAATACATTCATACACATAAAATTAAAAATAATAAATAAAGTTTAAAATTATGTTGTTTAATTTCCATGAGTTTTTTTATTTGGTGAGGTAAAGGGAGTTTTTTGTTCTTGAGTTTAAGCTTTGTTCTATTAAAGTCAGATAGAATAGATGAAGTTATTTCAGTTTTTCTAGATCTGTTAAGATTTTATTCATGTCCAAATATATGATCTATTTCAGAGAAAGTTCCATGGATTGAAGAGAAGAATGTGCATTCTCTTGCATTTGAGTGAAATATTTCGTAAATAGTTTTAAGGTTCATTTGTTCTATGGTGCAATTAGTCTCTGTGGTTTCTCTGTTGTGTGGATGACCTGTCCATTGGTGAAAGTAGGTTATTGAAGTCACTATTATTGCTTTGGGGAAAAGCCATGGCTTAATGACTAGTAGTATTTGTTTTATTAAATTGGGTGCTTCAGAGTTTGGTGCATATCTATTTAGAACTGTAATCTCCTCTTGGTGAATTGTTCCCTGATCTGAATGAAATGACCTTTTTTCCTCTTCTGATTAGTTTTGCTTTGAAGTCTATGTTGTCAGATATTAGAGTAGTGGTGCCTCCTACTAGCTTTCTGGTCCCATTTGTTTGGAATTTTTTTTTACCCTTCTACTCTAGGTAGGATCTAGCTTTAAAGGTGAGGTGTGCTTATTGAAGACAAGAAAAAGATGAATCCCAATTTCTAATTCAATCAGCCAGTTTGTGTCCTTTTTTTTTCTTTTTTTCTGTCTTGGCCTTACTATGTAGGCCTGGAGCTCACTATGCAGACCAGGCTGGCCTCACACTCTCAGAACTCTTCCTAACTCTGCCTCCTGAGTTCTAGGATTAAAGATGTGTGCCACCACTGCAGGTCAGTTTGTTGAGGCCACTAGTACTCTGTGTTTTTGTTAAACGATGTACGTATGAATTGCTGTCATTTTGTTTCTTTGTTTCCTTACTCCCTCTTTGCACACTGGCTCTCCCAGCATCATCTGCCCTCTCCCGCCCCCTCCCCCAGCTTCTTGGGTGTACTGTAGAGCTGGTCTGGTGGCCACAAATACCTCTAGCCTGCTTTTATCATGGAAAGTTTTTCTTTCTTCAACTTCAGTAGATAGTTTTGGCAACTATGGTAGTCTGAGTTGGTATCTATGTTCTTTCTGAACTTGAAGCAATGGCTTCAGGCCTTTCTGGCTTTTGTAGTTTCCATTGAGAAATCTGTTGTTCTGACAGGCCTGCCTTTCCAGGAGATAAGGGCCTTCTTTCACATGCAGGTCTCCGTATGTTTCCCTTGTTCTGTTTACTTAATGCTTTAACTATAATGTGGAGAGTTTCTTCTCTGGTCCTGCTGATTTGGTGTTCTGTGAGTCTTTTATACCTGAATCAGCAAGTTTTACTCTAGATTTGTTTCTTCTTTGATTTTATTGATGATATGCTCTATGACCTGGCATCTTCTGTGCCCATAGTCAAAGATTTGGTCTTTTAATGGTATCCAAAATTTCTTGTATATTCCCTACAGAAGTTTGAAAAATTTTAGCAAAATAAACTTTTATGAAATGATTGCATTTCCCACTTTCCCTTCAAGCCCTGATATTCTATCTTCTACACAGTCCACTCTGTTGGCAAGGCTTTCCACTGAGGTTTTCTTTTTAAACATAGTGAATTTTCATTACCAGCTTCATTTCAGTTTGGGTTTTCTTCAGTATTTCTCTTTACCGAAATCAATTTTGATGTTTTGCATTGCCTTCATTACATCATTCAGCCATTGTGTTATTTTATATTTCAATGAGTTTAGTCTTGTTTTCTTTAAGGTCATTCAGTCATGAGACCTAGGCAGAGGATTGCTGTGAGTCTACAGCCAGTTTGGGATACAGAGTGAGCCTCTTCTCAGCACCCCCAAATCTATGTCTCTAATATAAAGAAAGACATTTTGATGTGGGATTCTGGATAGCAGATCAGCGAACATGGGAGAGGCATGTCACAACAAAAATTTGCTTGGTTAACCTCCTGAAAGATGGGGCCACAGAATGTCAACTGAGGGTACAAAGATGTGAATGACTTGCTCATGGTGAACTCAGGAGAACAACTAGCAGTACCCACTGCTAAGCTTTTATCCGAGGATTTACTCATCATGGTGAAGCAACCACTGCTTGTCTGGGCTGGACTGATCAAAATGGAAGGTTCATAGTGAAAGAAAGGGAAGGAGAAGAATGGAGGGATTATGGTGGTGAAGGGGAAGGTTCTGTGTATTTTTAAGATTAAATAAATAATGTAATGATTTCACTTTTACAGAAAGGATTAAGACCAAGCACGTTCAGCTAAAATCAAAATAGACAATTATTTTAATTACACTCAAGATGAGAAGAAATAATGATTGCCATTGTTTGTTTTCCCTTTCTACTCATAAAATAATTTCTCATAAGCATCACTCAACTCCTCCATTATCTTCTCTTTTGAAAACTGGCATTTCTGTTCAGAGTGTTACCAGAGTCCCTTTAACAAGATGGATGTTATACAACCAAGGAACAAGCCTGTCTTTGTCTGGTTTTCCAAAAGTGACAAAATACCCGTGGTGGGTAACTTATAATGGATATAAATTTATTCCAACAGTGGTGGAGGATGAGAAGTCTTAAGATCAAGACACCACCTCCGGTGTGGGCCTTCTGGCTGTTCCATAACATGGTGAAGGCCTCACAAGTCAGAGGGGCCAAGAAAGGCAGGGGAGAGGGGGACCTCTCACATGTACAGGAAAACACCAAAGTCACCGTTTTGTAATGAACCATCTGTCCCTGGGTTGAAAACATGAATCCCTTCTTCCCCATCCCTGCCCAGAAGGCTCCTCTTCCTAAAGCTGTCACATGGCAACCTAGTTTCAACATAACAAAGTACATTATGATCATCAATTTAAATTATATTCTTGAGATAAGATTGGGAGATAACACCTGATGTTGTCCTAGCTCACTGTGGTTTTCACTCAATCAGTTTGAAAGAGAAGCAGGGGAGATGTATCAGTCTAGACACTACAGATAAAGAGAATAAACAGGCAAGCCTGACGCTGTCGTTAAACAACTGGCTCACACAACCCCAGGACCTAGCATGTCTGAAATTTGTAAGGCAAGCCTGCAAGGTGTAAAGTCAAGCAGAGGGGCTGGAGGGTTATGGTCTTCCAGACGACCCAGGTTCAGTTCCCAGCACCCACATGGCTGTGAACAATGATAGTAACTCCAGATCCAGGGGATCCAATGTCCTCTTTTGACCTCTGCAGGCAATGTACTACATGGATGCGTTTACATATATGTAGGTAAAATACTCATACACATAAAATTACAAAAAAAAATGAAAAGAAAGCATGCTTTCTTTTCAGAAAGAATGTTTTTGCTTGTAAGACTTCAATAGATTGAGTCCTACACACATTACCAAAGGCAATATTGACTTTTGCTTAAAGTGGAGTGATTGGAAAGATTACTCAGGGTGACAAAATGCTGCCCCGTTTTCCTCTTTTGCCTCTTGATTAGCTTAAGCCTACGAAGTTTCACATCTAGGAACTGAGAAAAGCCAGGCAGGAGCTCACATTATGCTTCCAAGGTTAGGAGTTCAACTGCATCTTCTTGCCTTTCTCTTGAACGCTTGTAGCAGGACCTAACCATTATTAGCCACAATGAACTTCTTTTCAATGTTTCACAATTTTTGGGCTTGAATACATTTTGTTGTTCTCACTTTGAAAGATCATTTTCTTGGTCTGTCCTTTGTTCATTTCATCTAAACTATGTTATTCCAAAGACTCCAGCAGAGTTTAGAGTTTTACTTGTCACATGAGGAATCACTCTGATGCAATGGTATACTCTATTATCTGCCCAGGTAAGCTAATGTGAGGTCCACATTTGGTGGGCAGAAACCAAATTAAGAAGCTCAAATTACAGTTTTTTAAAGCACACGGGCTAAAACTAGGGAAGAGAGGGAGCAGGTTGCCATAGTTGGACTAGGTTACAGGAGAAGCACCACATTAACTGAATTCCTTATGCTAAAGGGACGTGTCCCTACCTCCTTTGCTACATCAGGTTTTTCAGCCTTTGATGTGATTCGGAAAATCTGAGTTACAGTTTGAAAGAGGGGACCTTAATAGGAGGTATTTAGGGCCAATGATGAAATTTTCTGTTTCAGAAAACACAGGGTCAAGTACACCTAGACATAGCTCAGTGGGCTAGTCAGCCTGATGAGCCACTGCGGGCTTTGTTTGTGTTTCTTGGGGGTAAGAAATGCGTGGGGCCCAGACAGTCCTGTGTGTTGTCACAGCCCGTGGATGACATGGACTGTGAATTGGTCTCTATGCCTTTCTATCTTTAAGTAACACTTTCCCACCACATTTTCTGTGAGTCCTGTCTATTTTTGGCCTGTCATGTGGGTTATACACTCACTCATAATATTCCAAGTTATGATTTTTTCCTGCTATGCTTATTTCATTGTTTATAGCCACTGCACCCTCCAAACTTCACCTGCAAAGCACAAACTAACAGTTCACTTGGTTATGTTCTATCTACACTGCTGAGAATTTACCCAGATTATTTCTTGTCTTTTCTAACAACAGAATTTTGAAATTGATGCATACATTATACTATTGGGAGAAATAATCACAAAATTTATAAACCTGAAGCTCAACAGGAAGTCTTATCAATCAGTCAAAAACTACAACTTCATTGTAAAATTTTTGCTATCACAACTTGGATTCAAAGCCGAATAGAAATACAAATATGAATAGTATGTGGTCTCTGAGCTTCAGTAACTCTAAGAGGAAAAAAAAAATCATGTCATAATATATAACAGTGTAACAGAGGACAGAGTGCCTCCACACAATAGTGTAACAGAGGAGGAATTCAACATACACAGCAGTGTGACAGAGGATGGAATGCATCCACACAACAGTGTAACAGAGGGGAATTCACCATATGCAGCAGTGTAACAGAGGACAGAGTGCATCCACACAACAGTGTAACAGAGGATGGAGTGCATCCACACAACAGTGTAACAGGAGGAAATTCAACATATGCAACAGTGTAACAGAGGACAGAGTACATCCACACAACAGTGTAACAGAGGATGGAGTGCATCCAGACAACAGTGTAACTGGGGAATAACCTCCTTGGTTGAGCAGCTGAGGTTGGACTTGAATAAAAGCTAACAAGATGGAAAGCTGAGGACATGAAGGCAGCCAGTACAAGCCATGCAGGAAAGCTGTGGAGAACAAAGTAGCCAAGAGCAGGGCAGGGCCAAGTGTGCATGGGCTGGGATGCAGGCTTTCTCATGGTTTGAAGATTAACAAGGTCAGGTAACTAGTGTGCATAACATGGAGGGTCACAGAGGACCTTGTTAAGATACTGGGTTCTGGTGAGCAACTATAAAAGTTGAGGCTAGGGTGTGAATTAATCAGATTTGTCTTCCCAGATATTACCCAGTGTGGGTCAAACAGCTTAGATTCTGATCTTAGTTTCTACCTTGAGGCTTTGAGAAATCATGGTTTGCTGCTGGCCTCTTTAGCTCTGTCCAACCAGCACACATGACCCAGCACCAACATCTTTTATTATCCTCAGCCAACTCTCCTCCTTCTTCAAACATACACAAAGAAGTCATGATATAAAACAGTGTGTTGTACTTTTTGGTTGTAGCCCAAACTGAAGTTTTCCTTCCTATCGACATGTATAAACCTCAGAGAACCCTTCTTTTTGGTCGTACTTTTTCTATAATGTCATCTTGAGTTGAAAAAAATATACATATAAC